>NC_081392.1:17506540-17800092 GCF_030684315.1 Stegostoma tigrinum | reverse complement strand
GGGGTAAGGTGGGGGGAAACGGGGATTGGGGGTAAGGTGGGGGGAAACGGGGATGGGGTAAGGTGGGGGAAACGGGGATGGGGGTAAGGTGGGGGAAACGGGGGGTAAGGGGGGGGGAAACGGGGGTAAGGGGGGGGAAACGGGGATGGGGGGAGGGGGGGATGGGGGTAAGGGGGGGGGGAAACGGGGATTGGGGGAAGGGGAGTGAACGGGGGAACGGGGAGGGGGAGGGGAGGGGGGAGGGGAAGGGGGAGGGGGAGGGGGAGGGGGGAGTGGAGGGGTAGGGGGAGGGGAAGGGGGAGTGGAAGGGGTAGGGGGAGGGGGAGGGGTAGGGGGGGGAGGGGGGAGGGGGAGGGGAAGGGGGAGGGGAAGGGGGAGGGGAAAGGGGAGGGGGAGGGGAAGGGGGAGGGAAGGGGAGGGGAGGGGAGGGAAGGAGGGGAGGGGAGGAGGGGAGAGGGGGAGGGGGAGGGGGAGGGGGGGAGGGGGGAAGGGGGGGAGGGGGGAAGGGGGGAGGGGGGAGGGGAAGGGGGGAGGGGGGAGGGGGGAGGGGGAAGGGGGAGGGGAAGCGGGGGAGGGGGAAGGACGGGAGCGGGGGGAGGGGAAGGAAGGCGGGGAGCGGGGGGAGGGGAGGGAACGGGGAGCGGAGGGGGGGGAGGGGAGGGAACGGGGAGGGAACGGGGAGGGTGGGGAAGGGGAGGGAACAGAGAGGTGGGGGAACGGGGCGGGGAGGGAATGGGGAGGGGAGGGAACGGGGAGGGTGGGGAGGGAACGGGGAGGGTGGGGAGGGAACGGGGCGGGGAGGGAATGGGGAGGGGAGGGAATGGGGAGGGAGGGGAGGGAACGGGGAGGGTGGGGAGGGGAGGGAACGGGGAGGGGGAAGGGGAGGGAACGGGGAGGGGAGGGAAGGGGAGGGAACGGGAAGCGGGGGAGGGGAGGGGAGGGGAGGGAACGGGGAGCGGGGGAAGGGGAGGGAAGGGAACGGGGAGCGGGGGGAAGGGGAGCGGGGGGAAGGGGAGGGGAGGGAACGGGGGGGAAGGGGAGGGGAGGGGAGGGAACGGGGTGGGGGGGAAGAGGAGGCGGGAGGGGAGGGGAGGAAGGGGAGGGGGGAAGGGGAAGGGGAGGGAGGAAAGGGAGGGGAGGAAAGGGAGGGGAGGGAAGGGGAGGGGAGGGAAGGGGAGGGGAGGGGAGGGAAGGGGAGGGGAGGGAGCGGGGAGGGGAGGGGAGGAATGGGGAGGGGGGAGGGGAGGGGAGTGTGGTGGGGAGGGGGAGGGGGGGAGGGGAGGGGAGTGTGGTGGGGAGGGGGAGGGGGGGGAGGGGAGGGGAGTGTGGTGGGGAGGGGAGGGGAGTGTGGGGGGAGGGGGAGGGGAGTGTGGGGGGAGGGGAGTGTGGGGGGGAGGGGGAGGGGAGTGTGGGTGGAGGGGAGTGTGGGGGGGAGGGGGAGGGGAGTGTGGTGGAGGGGAGTGTGGGGGGGGAGGGGGAGGGGAGTGTTGGGGGGAGGGGGAGGGGAGTGTGGGGGGGGAGTTTGGGGGGGAGGGGTGGAGGGAGTGTGGGGGGGGAGGGGGAGGGAGTGTGGGGGGGAGGGGGAGGGGAGTGTGGGGGGGGGCAGGAGTGTGGGAGGGAGGGGAGTGTGGGGGGGGAGGGGGACGGGAGTGTGGGAAGGAGGGGAGTGTTGGGGGGGAGGGGAGTGTTGGGGGGAGGGAAGTGTTGGGGGGAGGGCGACGGGGAGTGTGTTGGGGAGGGGAGTGTGTTGGGGAGGTTAGTGTGGGGGGGAGGGGAGTGTGGGGGGGAGGGGGACGGGAGTGTGGGAGGGAGGGGAGTGTGGGAAGGAGGGGGCGTGTGGGAAGGAGGGTGTGTGTTGGGGGGAGGGAGACGGGAGTGTGGGAGGGAGGGGAGTGTTGGAGGGAGGAGAGTGTTGTGGGAGGGACGTGTTGGGGGGAGGGCGACGGGAGTGTGTTGGGGAGGGGAGTGTGTTGGGGAGGTTAGTGTTGGGGGGAGGGGAGTGTTGGGGGGAGGGGGACGGGAGTGTTGGGGGGAGGGGGACGGGAGTGTGGGGAGGGGAGGGGAGTGTTGGGGGGAGGGGAGTGTGGGGCAGGGGAGTGTGAGGGAGGGGAGACGGGAGTGTGGGAGGGAGGGGAGTGTTGGGGGGAGGGGAGACGGGAGTGTGGGAGGGAGGGGAGTGTTGGGGGGAGGGGGGAGAGGGGAGGGGAGTGTGGGGGGGAGGGGGGAGGGGAGTGTGGGGGGGAGGGGGGGGAGGGGGGCAGTATGGGGGTGGGGGTGGAGGGAAGTGTGGGGCGAGGGGAGGGGAGTGTGGGGTGTTGGGGTGGGGGTGGAGGGGGAGGGGTTTGTGGGGGGGAGGGGAGTGTGGGGGGGAGGGGAGTGTGGGGGGTGTGTGGGGGGAGGGGGAGTGTGAGGGGTGGAGGGGGGCGGGATGGAGGGTGAGGGGGGAGGGGGGGGAGGATGTACAGGAGGCGAGTGGGGAGGGGGCACAGGAGGAAAGAGGGAGGGGGGAGGGGGGTGAGTGAGAGAGAGAGAAGAGAGAGAGAGAGAGTGTGTTTTGTGTGAGAGAATTCAGAGAGAGGAAAGAGTGAGTGAGAGAAGGGAGAGTGAGTGTGTGAGAGGATGAAGTGTGTGAAGGTGGGAATGACGAGGTCGGGGTGATGAATGTTTGATGGTGGGGGTGTGGTTTGTGAGAGGGTGGAGTTGGGAGCTGACGGCAAGGCTGGGGGCTGATTTGGAGGGGAATTGGGGAGAGGTCGGGGGTGGTGGCCGGGGAGTTGAGGTATAATGTTGGAGGGTGAGGGAGATTAGGCGGGGGAGCAATCAAAACCCCCAGGGGCAGAAACTCTTGCCCACCAGAAGGTGTTGAGCAATCAGTGGAAGGAGCTGCTGCTGGGATCACTCAGCCTGAGAAGCAGGGGTGAAGCGGGAGGGGATAAGGTGGGTGTGGGGGTGAGGGAGAAGGTGGGGATGGGGGAGATGGAGCAGTTTTGCTGGGGGTGAAGGGATTGTGGAGAGAGGGAGGAGGGCAGTGTGAATGACTCCCCCCTCACTAAGTGCCCTTTCTGTCTCGCCTCTGAGTGCAGCCCAGACAGTCGTGGGGACTGGGTCCCAGGCTGAGAGACGCTGCCCTCACTGAGGCTCTGAGAATCCTGGGTTGGTCCGTCTGGAGCTGAAATTATTGCAACCCAGTGCCAACAGGCATCTGCATAGAGCTAAATCACAGTGGGCACCGGAGATCTGAAACCTGAACAGGCAGAAAGTGCTGGGAGAAACTCAGCAGGTCTGGCAGCATCTGTGGAGAGAGAAACAGAGTGAATTTTTCTGATCCAGTTTGACTGTTCAAATGATTTGGATGAGAATATAGGAGCAAGGTTTATAAGTTTGTGGATGGCACCAAAATGGTGGCTTGGTGGTCAATGAAGAAGTTTATCTAAGGTTACAAAGAGATCTTGAGCAATTGGGTCAATGGGCTGAGGAGTGGCAGATGGAGTTTAATTTGGAAGGATGCGAGTTATTGCATTTCGGTAAAACAATCAAGGATAGGGCTGATGCAATTAATGGTAGGTCCCTTGTGGTGTTGTAGAACAGAGCGACCTAGGGCAGCAGGTATATAATTCTTTGAATTTTGTGTCACAGACAGACAGGCTGGTTAAGAAGGTGTTTAGCCAGCTTGCCTTCATTGCTCAGGACCATTGAGTATAGGAGTTGGGATGTCACGTTGAGGTTGTACAGGATGTTGGTGAGGTGTCTTCTGAAACACTGTGGGTGAAGCTGGATGAACACAGCAGGCCAAGCAGCACCTCAGGAGCAGGAAAGTTAGGCATGCTTAGAAGAGGCTTTGCAGTGGGGTTAAAATTGTGTCAGAGATGCTGCTTGGCCTGCTGTGTTCATCCAGCTCCATGCCTTGTTATCTCGGATTCTCCAGCATCCGCAGTTCTCATTATTTCTGAAACACTGTGCCTAGTTCTGGTCGTCCTGTTGTTAAACTGGAGAGATTTACTAGGATGTTGCCGGGTATGGGGGTTTGGAGTTATAAAAATAGACTGATAGGCTGGGATAATGGGAACTGCAGATGCTGGAGAATCCAAAATAACAAAGTGTGGAGCGGGATGAACACAGCAGGCCAAGCAGCACCTCCATTTCCTACCTACCCACCTCATCCCGCCTCCTTGACCTGTCTGTCTTCCCTGGACTGACCTATCCCCCTCCCTACCCTCCTCACCCATACTCTCCTCCCCACCTATCTTCTTTACTCTCCATCTTCGGTCCGCCTCCCCCTCTCTCCCTCTTTATTCCAGTTCCCTCCCCCCATCCCCCTCTCTGATGAAGGGTCTAGGCCCGAAACGTCAGCTTTTGTGCTCCTGAGATGCTGCTTGGCCTGCTGTGGTTCATCCAGCCTCACACTTTGTTGTCCTGGATAGGCTGGGACTTTTGTTTACTACAGCGCAGGAAGTTGAGGGGTGACCTATAGAGGTTTATAAAATCATGAGAGGCATAGATAAGGTGAATGAGAAGGGTCTTTCCCCCAAGGGTGGGGGAGTTCAAAACTAAGGAGGGGGGCATATTTTTAATGTGAGAGGAGAAAGATTTGAAGAACACAGGTAGGAGCTATTTATTTCTACAGAGAGTGGTTTGTGTGTGGAATGAACTCCCAGGCGAAGTGGTGGGTCTGGGCACAGTTACAATGTTGAAAAGGCTTTTGGAAAGGTTCATGCATAGGAAAGGTTTGGGCCAGGAGCAGGCAGGGTGGGACTGGGTTAGTTTGGGATTATGCTCGATGAGGACTGTTTTGAAGGGTTTCTTTCTGTGTGGGGTGACCGTTGTCACTGTGGCTTTGAAGCGTCGTGTGAACTACCAATTTCTAGTTCGATAGTTTCCCCCTTCCCCCGCCACCTTTAAACCTGCCCCAGGCCCAAACCACCAACGTCCTTTTGATAATCCAAAAATTACTTTATTCATTGAAATAAATCTTTATATAAAATTGTCACTGACACCATTCAGAGTTTGACTCTATCCAACAAATAAGCCTAAGGCATCTCTTACTCATGGAAGGTTACGTTTACATGCAATGGGCATCAGGAGGGTCCGATAACTGAACGGACCCCCCGTTTAATTTCAGTGGGGAGGTGTCAGACCTGTGATTTTTCACCACTGTGCCTTGGCACCAGCTGCTCTGAGTTTTAGTGAGTCCCTCAGCGCATAGTCCTGGACCTTGGAATGTGCCAGTCTGCAACACTCAGTCAGGGTCAACTCCTTGCTCTGGAAGACCAGCAAGCTTTGGGCAGACCAGAGAGCGTCTCTTACCAAGCTGATGGTCCTCCAGGCGCAGTTGATGTTTGTCTCAGTGTGCATCAGCTGGGGGAACAGCTCATAGACCACAGAGTCCCACGTCACACAGAGCTGAGCATCAACAAAATCATCAACTCCATCTCAATCCCAGACAATCCGTTTGCGACGCAGCCACCCACTCCTTTTAAAGCAGGCCAACTGAATGCTGCAAGGGATCACCAAGTAATCTCACTGTGGTCATTAAACAAGCCATTAATGTGAGCAGACTGTCCTCACTCAGCGTCAGGAATGAATACAATACACGAGACAATAAGCTGCTGTGGAACTCAATAATGTTATCAGCTGAAGGCCCGTGCTTGCTTTATGTCATAGGCAATTGTCTGTCTCTTTGAATCAGACAGGCTGGAACTGATCGCTGCAGAAAGTAAGGGAGAAGGTCCTTATTTGAAAACCTGAAGCTTTCATACCCCTGGGTTAAATCTTCGAGGAAAAAGGCTTCATTCTGTTTGGTTAAACTCTGTGTCTGACATTAAGTAGCTCCTGAGTCAGGTCTGAATCTCTCTCCCTGTTTTGTGTTTGCATCTCAATGAAATGTCACTTGGGTCGGTTCCAGTGTCAGAAAGCCCGTAGGGTTAGTCTCGGGAGGGTCCACGTGTCAGGACTGTATCGTTGCCTTTGCTATAAATCTCACCCAAAGTGAAATAGTTTGAGGGAACGGTTATGATGGGGCACTGCTGGACTGACCCAACACAGTTCACTGGGAGTCTGCAGGGAGTAGCAGAGATGGTCAGGTCCTGGTCTTGTCCGAGAGGGATCCCACCCCCCGGGGGGTCTATTTATCACCAAACTGAGATTCTGACCCCCCAACACCTTTCTCGTGACCCACTCGGGGACCCCGCCAACTCTGTCCACCCCCAACACATCAGCTCATCTACTGCTGAAGCCCTCATTTACCCTGAGAACCGGACTTTTCTGAAGCATGCCCCACTCTCTGTGAACAGTATCACTGTGTCAGTCTCCTGATCCCACACCCAATCCCACCTCAGGACTCACCGACTTCCTGGTCCAACAAATCATTGACTCTCAATGGCCATCCTTCTTCTCAATGGTCAGGCCCCTCCCTACCTGTCTTCCTTCACTTCATCCCCTCACATCTCCCTCACTCCCAATTTACCCCTCCATTTTCCCTACCTGCTCCTCTGTCCCTAGCTAACCCTCTCAGTCTTCCCATCTGCCTCCCTCCCTTCCTCACTATCTTCCCCTCCCCTCTCCCTCCCTATCTGCCCCTCCAATTTCCTTATTTGCCTTTCCCCATCTCTCTCCCTTCCCATCCATCCCCATCTGCCTCTCTCCCTGACCCTCCCAATCTTGTTATCTGCCCCTCTTTATCTGTCCCACCCTCCCTATCCCTTTGATCTCCCTCTGGGTCTATAACCCTCTGAGATCTCTGAGCCCTTCTTATTCTGGCCTCTTGAACATTCCTAATTTCCATCGCCCCATCTCTGGCAGCCGTGCCATCAGCCACCTGGTCTCCAAGTTCTGGAATACCCTTCCCAATGCACTCTGTCCTCCTTTGAAGACACTCCTTAAAACCACCCACTGTGACCCCTTCGCTGAATATTGCCTTGGAATTTCACTTTGTCCATGGGTCGTGGGTGTCACTGGGTTGGGGCAGTGTTTCTCCCTTGTCCCTATTTACCCCTGAACTGAGTAGCTAGCTCAACCCTTTCAGAGGGCAGTTAAGACTCAACCTTGTCACTGGGGTCTGGAGTCACTTGTAATCAGGAATGGCAGATTTACTTCCCAAAAGAGCACAAGAGACACATATGGGGTTTTGATGGTGATTTTGTGATCACCGTCACCCAGGCTGGTATTCAAATCCAGATTTGGAAGATTTCATTTGTGAATGAAAGGATTGTGTAAGGGGTTGCGGGAGAGACTGGACTAGCATTTATTGTCCATGCGCTATCAGTTGACCCACAATGCCCTTAGGGAGGGAATTCCAGGATTTAGACCCAGTGACAATGAAGGAACGGCGATATATTTCCAAGTGAGGATGGTGAGTGGAAGGGAACTTGCAGGGGCTGGTGTTCCCATGTATCTGCTGCCCTTGTCCTTCGAGATGGAAGTGGTCGTAGGTTTGGAAGGTGCTGCCTGAGGATCTTTGGTGAATTCCTGCAGCGCATCTTGTAGGTTTCTTTGGGTGGGATTGGAACTCACATCCCCACAGCAAGCGCCTGGAACTCTGGGAATACTAGACCATTCGATGGTATGCTACCATCTCCCCCTCTGATGGGGTTCATTTTAATAAAAGATTACACATTTACAAGGCTCAAAGGCAAGCAATATCAGGAAAATAGATATCTCAGAGATTGGAGGTGCTTCCATTTGGAAATCACAGGAGGGTATGGGTGGCATTCTGTAGTGTGGTGAGTATAAACTGTCAACATTCCATCCTGAATACAGAATCCCTACAGAATGGAAGCAGGCCATTCAGCCCATCAAATCCACACCACCTCTTCAAACAGCATCCCACACAGACCCACCCTATTCCTGTAACCCTGTATTTCCCATGGCCAATCCAACCTACCCTACAGATCCCTAGACACTACAGGGTAATTTAGCACGACCAATCCACCCTAACATTCACATCTCTGGGGGACAATTTAGCACGGCCAATCCACCCTAACCAGCACATCCCTGGGCACTATGGAACAATTTAGCACGGCCAATCCACCCGAACCTGCACATCCCTGGGCACTACGGGCCAATTTAGCACGGCCAATCCACCCTAACCTGCACATCCCTGGCCACTATTGGGCAAATTAACATGGCCAATCCATCCTAACCTACACATTCCTGGACACTACGGGCCAATTTATCATAGCCAATCCACCCCAATCTATCCATCCCTGGGCACTATGGGCCAATTTAGCACGGCCAATCCACCCTAACCCACACAGCTTTGGACCAGAGCAACACAGGGAGAATGTGCAATCTCCATCAGATCGAAATCAAACCTTCTGCGCAGTGAGGCAGCAGTTTAAATCGATGAGCCACCCCCCACTCCCACCAAGTGTTCAGACTAAGATCAGATAAGCCACAACTTTAATAGATGGTGGGATAGGCTGCAAGGGGTGAGTGGCCTGCTCTTGGTCACATTGCCTTTATCAGCTTTGATTTTACTATTTATTTCTGTGTGAAGTACAACACATTTCTGGCCAGTCAGCTCCACTCACCTTCCTGACAATTTTCTGGGTATGAAAACAGACGTTTGACCTCCTCCTGCAGAGGAAGCTGAGGAAGTTTTTTTACTTTGAACGTTGACCGTGAAGCTTAACGCAAGGCACTTTAGAAACTTAAGAAAAATAAGAGAACCATTATCTTTAATTGGCTCGTTGACATTCTGGAGATACACAGATTTTTTTTGTTCCAGGCAGCCGAGAGAAATTTTTCTTTTCATCATAAAGATGTGATTCGGAATAGAACAGCAGGCAAGGGTCTACCTTTGTCCTATTTTTCACGTTGTTTAGAGTTCAATTCATCAATCCTCATTGTGGTTCCTTATGTTGTTCTCTTGTGCTGAAACTCTTCCTCTGCCAGAGCTGGCCTGGCAGCGGGGACGCCTGTGGTTTTGAGAAAGAGCTGTGTGGCTCCAGAATATTCCGCGGCATTACATATCTGAGATGAAGACAAAAGATGAGAAAGAAAAATAATTGTGGAAACAGTTGGCCAGTCCTGCCAGCAACAGCTGACGGAGAGCTTGTGATTCAGGGTCAGTCATATTGAAGTCATGATATAACAAGGTGTGGAACTGGATGAACACAACAGCCAAGCAGCATCAGAGGAGCAGGAAAGCTGACGTTTCAGGTCTGGACCCCTCTTCAGACCCTTCTCTCTATTTCTGATGAAGGGTCTAGGCCCGAAACGTCAGCTTTCCTGCTCCTCTGATGCTGCTTGGCCTGTTGTGTTCATCCAGCTCCACACTTTGTTGCCCTGGATATTTTAGGGAGTTCTCTTCTTCCTGGTATCAGGTTACCTGCAGCAGGAATGCTGCTGTTGTTATTTTTGGCATTAAGCACCATGTACGCACTCACTCCTGCCAGTTTGCAAGTCCTCTCCTCTCCCTCTCATTCCCCACTCAGATACAAACTTGCCCCTTAACTTATTCCCTAAGAGCTGGTCGCCCTGTTTGACTTGTTTTTGTTGGATGGAAGCAGGATAAAGTTAAGCTGCACATTATCCATGACTCAGGAGCAAGTCAGAGCAGTGTTAAGGATTTCATGGCTCTCCCCGACAACCTTCCAATCCTGCTGCCTCATTATCGCTAAGATAACAAGGTGTAGAGCTGGATGAACACAGCAGGCCAAGCAGCATCAGAGGAGCAGGAGGGTCTAGGCCTGAAACATCAGCTTTCCTGCTCCTCTGATCTGCTTGTCCTGCTGTGTTCATCCAGCTCCACACCTTGTTATCACAGATTCTCCAGCATCAGCAATTCCTACTTTCCCTATATAGTGAAGGCATTGCTGGTTATCTTGATAAAAGTACCACAGTCTCTGACTACAGTGTGTCACTCGGTGAATTTAGCACCCCCCACCCCGGTCTCCTCACCACTCTGCTGATCAGCTGCTGAAACCCTCAGCTGCACTTTGAGAAACTCCAGTGTTCTCCTGATGCGATTTTGTTTTCCCTCCCTCGCTACTTTGAATTCATTCAAACCTTTGCCCACGTCCTGCTCCCCACCGACACCACCCTCACCCCATTGCCTCTGAGCGACACTGGCTCTCAGTCATAAAGTCATACAGCACAGAATCAGGCCCTTCGGCCCAGCTTGTCCATGCTGCCCAGGTTTCCTGAATTGAAACAGTCCCATTTGCCTGCATTTGGCCCAGATCCCTCTAAACATGTATCCAAGTGTCATTTATGGCACAGTGGCTCAGTGGTTAGCATTGTTGCCTCACATAACCAGGGACCCAGGTTCGATTCCAGCCTCGGGCGACTGTCTGTGTGGAGTTTGCAAAATCTCCCTGTGTCTGCATGGGCTCTTTCCGGGTGCTTCAGTTTCATCCCACAGTCCCATAGATGTGCAGGTTAGGATGGATTGGCCCTGCTATTGTGTGCAGGCTGGGTGGGTTAAGCCAGGAGGAGTACCGAGTTTCAGGGATAGGGTGGAATGCTCTTCAGAGGGGTGGTGTGGACATGATGGGCTGAATGGCCTACTCCCATGCTGTTGGGATTCAATGAAATATTGTAATTGTACCTGTCTTTACCACTTCATCAACATCTGAACTCCCCATAAGGAGATGGGATGTGGGCATCGTTACATTCTATTTGTTACCCTCTCTAATTGCCCCTTGAGAGGCTTGGTTCAAGGAGAACTTTCTGAGGACAATGGTTCGAATCCCACCGGGAGACCGTGAACTTTGAGCTGGAATTAAAGACAAGTCTCGATGATAAACATAGCTGATTGGTGTGAAACTCCCTACATTACTAACGTTCAGACTGACAAGCGAACCTGAAGTCCCCTCTGAGCAATTAGGGGCAGGCAGCAACCACATCCCACAAATGAATAAAACATAATCAGATGAAATCGAGTGCACAGGCGAAAAGTGAAATCCTGGAATTATTTAAGAGCCAATTGGAAGGTGCAAAGATAACTAGGCTGAAAGAACCGGCAGCAAGTAACTAGGATATCTGATAGAATGCTATCGTTTATTACATGGCGAAACTGACAGAGAAATAGCAAGGAATATGCTTCAGTCGTACAGGGCACTGGGCAGACCACATACAGAGCTCTGTGTACCGTACTGATCTCCTTATTTCGGTGAAGGGTGTAGGTGTGTTGGAGGCAATTCAGGGAGAGTTTATTCAACTTTTTAATTTATTTTATATTATAGTTTTCACTGGGGCATAGGAGGTTGAGGGGTGACCTAATACAGATCTATAAAACCATGAGGGGCAGAGGTAAGGTGAATCATAGGCATCTTTTCCCTAAGGTGGGGGATTTCAAGATGAGGGGGCATTTTTTAAGGTGAGTGGGGAAAGGTTTACAAAAGTCTTTGGGACAATTTTTTTTAGTGTGGCTCGTGTGTGGAATGAACTGCCGAAGGTACTGGTGCATCTAAGGAAGGGGAGGGCAATGGCGCAGTGGTGTTATTGTTAGGTTATTATATGGAATTGCTCTGGGGAACCTGGGTTCAAATCCTACCATGGCAGGGAATTAAGAGTCTTAACAATGACCATGAATCTATTGTCGGAGAAGCCCATCTGGTTCACTAATGCCCTTTAGGGAAGGAAACTGCCATCCTTACCTGACTCCAGACCCACAGCAATGTGGTTGACTCTTAACTGCCCTCTGGGCAATTAGGGATGGGCAATAAACGCTGCCCGGTCAGCGATGCCCACATCCTGTGAATGAATGAAAAACAAATCCAGGTACAGTTGCGAAGCTGGATGAACACAGCAGGATCAGAGGAGCAGGAAAGTTGACGTTTTGTGTCAAGAGATAATGGGAACTGCAGATGCTGGAGAATCCAAGATAACAAAGTGTGAAGCTGGATGAACACAGCAGGCCAAGCAGCATCTCAGGAGCATAAAAGCTGATGTTTCGGGCCTAGACCCTTCATCAGAGAGGGGGATGGGGAGAGGGTTCTGAAATAAATAGGGAGAGAGGGGGAGGTGGACCGAAGATGCACAGAGGAGAAGATAGGTGGAGAGGAGAGTGTAGGTGGGCAGGTCGGGAGGGGATAGGTCAGTCCGGGGAGGATGGACAGGCCAAAGAGGTGGGAAGAGGTTAGAAGGTGGGAAATGGAGGTGCGGCTTGAGGTGGGAGGAGGGGATGGGTGAGAGGAAGAACAGGTTAGGGAGGCAGAGACAGGCTGGGCTGGTTTTGGGATGCAGTGGGGGAAGGGGACGAGCTGGGCTGGTTTTGGGATGCGGTGGGGGTAGGGGAGATTTTGAAGCTTGTGAAGTCCACATTGATACCATATGGCTGCAGGGTTCCCAAGCGGAATATGAGTTGCTGTTCCTGCAATCTTCGGATGGCATCATTATGGCACTGACCTATCCCCTCCCGACCTGCCCACCTATACTCTCCTCCTATCTTCTCCTCTGTGCATCTTCGGTCCACCTCCCCCGTCTCCCTACTTATTTCAGAACCCTCTCCCCATCCCCCTCTCTGATGAAGGGTTTTGAGTCAAGATCCTTCTTTATTTACAGTTGCAATATTTAGGAGACATTTGGATAAGTGTATGAATATGAAATGTTTGAAGGGATACAGGCCAAGCACAGGCAGGTGGGACTAGTTTAGTTTGGGATTATGGACGGCACGGACTGGTTGGACCGAAGGGTCTGTGTCTGTGCTATATGACTATGACTGAGATTGGGAATAGACAGCTTGTCTTAAGAGGGAAGGTTAGACAGGCTAGGCTTGTATCTGCTGGAGTTCAGAGGTGATATAACATCTGTGGGGAGTTGTATGGATGGATGTGGAGAGGATGTTTCCTCTTGTGGGACAGTCCAGAACCAGGGGTCACTGTTTAAAAATATGTGGTTGACCATTTAAGACAGAGGCAAAGAGAATTATTTTCCACACAGCGAGCAACAAGAATTTAGTAATATCAGACAAGGAAGTGCAGACGCTGCAGTATCAGAAGCAAAAGCAGAAATCGCTGGAGAAACTCAGCTGGTCTGGCAGCATCTGTGAAGAGAAAAACACAGTTAATGTTTCGGGTCCAGTGGCCCTTCTTCAGAAACCAGGTTCTAAGCTAACTCCAACCCATCATAAGGGTGGCATGGTGGTTCAGTTGTTAGCACTGCTGCCAGGGACCTGGGTTCGACTCCACCCTTGGTCTGTGTGGGGTTTGCACATTCTCCCCATGTCTGTGTGGGTTTGCTCCGGTTTCCACCCACAGTCCAAAGATGTGCAGGTTAGGGTGGATTGGCCGTGGGCAAATTACCTGTGGTGTCCAGGGGTGTGTAGCCTGGGTGGCTTGGTTGTGAGAAATTTTGGGATGGTGGGTGTGGAAACACAGGAAAAACAGAATGAAGGCAGATACTGGGCAGCTTCTAATCCATGAGACATTCACATCACTGGCAGGGCCAGTATTTATTGTCCATCCCTGGAAGGCTGGCCAGACCATTTCAGAGGGCAGTTAAGAGACCACCACAATGTCTGAGGGTCTGGAGTTACATGTAGGCCAGACTGAGTAAGGAAGACAGATTGCTGTCACTAAATGGGTGATTTTTTTCCTACAACTGAGTTTCATCCTCGCTGTCAGAGTCTAGCTTCATAAACCAGATTTCCTAACGAGCTAAATTAGATGTATAAGGGGGAAATCTTTTAGGACTGAGATGAAGGAAATTTCATCCCCCAGAGCGTGAGGACCCTGTGGAATTCTCTTCCACAGAAAGTGCCTGAGGCCAAAACATTTATGTGTTTCCAAGAAGGAGTCAGATATAACTCTGTGGCTAACGGATTATGGGATTCGGGTCCTGATGTCAATGATCGTAATGAATACCACGACAGGCTAAATGTGTAGAATGGCCTGTTCGTAACTCTTCAAATACTCATGCCCACAACTGAAGTCATTTCCTCACAGTAATATCACGGGCCGAGTGTAGTTACATTACCACTGTGCCAGCATCACCTCTGAGCAGCCTGAAGGGGCTGAATGGCCTCCTCCTGTGTTTTGTGGGCACCAGGGCTGCAGGGGTGTGTAGGGGTGTATGGCAGGATTTGGAAGAATAACTAGTTGCCAAAAGCAGAGGGTCCTCCCGAAAGACCATGTTAATGAACAGTTGGAGGAGAGCAGCAGGACTTGCTGGTGATTATAACAGAACCTATCAACCAAGAAACCCACAGCTCAGTGTCCTGGAGACGTCCCCTGAGCCAGAACTTTGAGTGCTCCAATTAGTTGGAGAATTTCTTCGTCGCAGTTGATAGTGAGATCTTTTAAGATGGCACGCCGCAGAGTTCACCCTGCTGAGATCTAACCTTTATAAAGCTATCACAGTGCACTAATGGGCAGCTCTCAGTGATGTGAGTTTGCTGAGACCCAGGCATCGATTCAGATCAAAACAGCGAGTGGATGATGCTACCGTTAGTGCCAGATCTCAGCCCTGAGTAAGATAGACAGTGACCCAACGTCAGACAGAGCTCCTTCTGCTAACACAGCCTCAACTTTCTCCAACAGCCCAAAGGCAGCAGACCAGAAATCTCATCCAACTCTCACCGACTCCCCCAAACACCCACCGACTCCCCACAAACACCCACTGACTCCCTCAAACACCCAATGACTCTCCCAAACACCAACTGACTCCCCCCAAACACCAACTGACTCCCCCCAAACACTTACCAACTCCCCGCAAACACCCACTGACTCCCCCAAACACCCACTGACTCCCCCGCAAACTCCCACCGACTCCCCCCAAACTCTCACCAACTCCCCCCAAACTCCCACTGACTCTCCCCCAAACTCCCACCGACTCACCCCAAACTCCCACCCACTCACCCAAAACTCTCACTGACTCCCCCCCCAAACTCCCACTGACTCCCTGCAAACACCCGCTGACTCCCCCCAAACACCTACCGACTCCCCACAAACACCCACTGACTCCCCCAAACACCCACTGAATCCCCACAAACTCTCATCGACTCACCCCAAACTCCCACCGACTCCCCCCAAACTCCCACCGACTCCCCCCAAACTCCCACCGACTCCCCGCCAAACTCCCACCGAATCCCCCCAAACACCCACCGACTCCCCCTAAGCTCCCACTGACTCCCCCCAAGACACCTACCGACTCCCCCCAAGCTCCCACCGACTACCCCCAAACTCCCACCAACTCCCTCCAAATTCCCAACTCTCCCCAAACACCCACTGACGCCCCCCCAACACCTACCGACTCCTCCCAAATTCTCACCGACTCCCCCCAAACACTCACTGACCGCCCCCAAACTCCCACCGACTCCCCCCAAACTCCCAACGACTGGTCCCAAGCACGCACCGACTCCCCCCAAGCTCCCACCGACTCCCTCCAATCTCTCATGAATACCCCCAAAACTACCACTGAACCCCCAAACCCCACTGAACCCCATCCGAGTTCCCACCAACACTTCCCAATTGCCACTGTCTGCCCCATACTCAGACCCCTCCCCAATTTACCAATTTCCCAACTCACCCCCCCAACTTACCCTGCCACCCAGTTCACCACCTCCCAACTCCCCCTCCCCAAGTCAACTGCACCCAAACTCACCCATTCCCCATGTCAACTACACCCAAACTCAGACCCCTTGCCAATCCAACTACCCCCAGATTCAACCCCCATCCCCAAACCAACCCATCCCAGACTCACTCCCCCAATCCATTGATCCCCCCACCAAATGTGTCTCCACACACTTCACCCTCCATCCCCAGAGCTGCAAGCCTCAGTGACCAGATCTTTCTGCCCATTACTGCACTGATGCAGCGGGTGGATCCTGTGGGTGAACTGTTCCTCAGATGCCAACTCATGGCCTTCAGTCACTGTGGGTCTCAGCTCCCAGAAGCTCCGGAACTTTTGAGGGATCACTATCCTGGTCAGGGACGTCCTGGTCAGACCTCACTCCCTGCTCACTCTATACACACTCGATCACTCACCTCTCCATTTCTCACTCTCCCTGTTTCTTAATCCATGTCTTCACTCAGTCACCATCTCATTCCCTTTACTCTCAACCATTTCCCCACTCGCGCTCTAACTCACTGCTTCATTCGTTCAGTCCCTTGGTCTTTTACTCAGTCTCTCACTGCTTCACACACTCACTCCTTCAGTCTTTCATAAACTTCTCTTTTCTCTGCCTGCCTCTCTCCCTTTCTCCCATCACCTTTTCTCATCCCTTTATCTCTCCCCCCAACAGGCTTTGTTTTCTCTGTTCTTCATTGTCTCCAGCACATCACTCCTACTTTCCCATCAGTTCTCCTACCCATGACCATCTCTCTGTCTCCACCTCTCTCTCTCTCTCACCGTCTCTCCCTTCCTGACTTTCACTTTCTTTAAATTATTTTGCTCTCTCTGTCTCTCCCATAGCCCCACTCCACCTCTCTGCACTACACCCCTCGATTCTCTATCTCCCTCTCCCATCCCTCATAAGTCTCTCTCTCGCTGTGTACTCTCACATTCCCCTTCTCTTTATCTCCTCTCACATTCCCCTTCTCTTTATCTCCTCTGTCTTGCAACACCCCCACCTCCTGCCCTCCCCTGCTTGCCCTTTGCAATCCTTCTCCATCCCTTAATTTTCTAACCCCCCCCACCTCTTTTCCTCACCAGTCCCTCTCTCTGATCTCCCTGGACCCTTCCTCTCTATCTCACTCTGTATCCCTCTCTCCCCATTCTCTCTCTCCCTGTCTCGCTTTCTTCATGTCTCTCTCCCCCATCTCTCTCCCTATCCCACTCTCTCCATCTCTCACTTTCGCCATCCTTCACTCCATCTTCTCTCTCTGACTTTTTAAATCCCTCACTCCCCATTTCTCTCTCTTACTCTCTCCATCCCATCTCTCTGTCTCTTTCCATCCCTCAATCCCTATCTCTCTCTCCCCCTCTCGCACCTTCTCCATCCTTCACTCCCCCATTTCACTCCATTTCTTTGTCTCTCCATCCCTCACTCTCTCTCCCCTCTTTCTCATTCTCCCTCTCCATCCCTCACTTTCTCTCCCATCCCCTCACTCTCGCTATCTCCATTCCTCACTCTGTTTCCCCTCTCTCTTTCTCTTCCCCCACACCCGTCTCTCACTCTCTCTCTCCATCCCTCATTTTCTCTCCCTTCCCTCACTCCCGTCTCTCCATCCCTCACTCTCCTCTATCTCCCTCTCTCTCTGTCTCTCCCCGCTCAGTCTGGCCCCCTCCCCTCCCCCGGACAGCCCCTCCCCCTCCCGCGGTGCTGATGCGATAGGTTTTGCCTCTGAAGGGGACTGTGAGAGTCTCAGTCTCCCTGAGAGCTGGAGGCAGTGGGTTCGATCCCGGCTTTCCCGGGGACTGGACTATTTTAGACGAAGACGGTTGCAAGGAGGGGACAGGGAATTATTGATTAGCCCGGATTCCAGAATGAGAACACTCCGAGAGTGTTGCTGTCCAGCAGAGATGCTGGAGATTTAATGATGTGAATCTTTTTATTGCATGGTTCGGTTGGAAATTTAATTTCAGGATTTTGTTGCGTGTTTTGTTTTTGTGTGGGGAGTGCGAGCACTGGGGGTTATTATGGGCTGTGCTCTGTCCGGGACTGGGCTCGATCCCGGGAAAGCCGGAGTCGACGTGAGCAGTGCAACGCCTCGCTCCGAGGCGGGGGGGTCGGAGCTGGTAGCCTCGGACTCGTACCCCCCTCTGCCCCTGTCCGAGCAGCAAAAAGACCTCATCCAGCAATCCTGGAAAGTCCTGCATCAAGATATCGCCAGGGTCGGCATCATCATGTTCATCAGGTAACCTCTTCCAGGCCATTCTGCCCATCGCGTGTGGTCTGCCATTCGGTCATGGCTGTTCTCAACCCCGTCCTCCTGCCTTCCCCCTCTAACCTTTGACGAAACAAGAACCTATCTATCTCTATCTTAAATGCACTTAATGGCTTGGTCTCCACAGCCATAGAGTTAGTCAGCACGGAAACAGATCCTTCGCCCCCAACTCATCCGCCAGCTTTCCTAAACTGAACCAGTCCCATTTGCCAGCATTTGGCCCCTGTCCCTCTAAACCCTTCCTAACCATGGAGCCATCCAGATGCCTTTTAAACGTTGTAATTGTACCAGCCCCCACCCCGCTTTCTGTGGGATGGCACAGTGGCTCAGCAGTTCGCCCTGCTGCCTCACAGCGCCAGGGACCTGGGTTTGATTCCACCTTCAGGGCACTGTCTGTGTGGAGTTTCCATGTTCTCCCTGTGTCTGTGTGAGTTTGCTCCGGTTTCCTCCCACAGGCCAAAGAACTGCAGGTTGGGGTGGATTGGCCATGCTGTAATGCCCAGGGATGTGCAGGTTACAGTGGGCTTGCTGTTGGAAGTGTGGGCATGGGTGGGATGGTCTTCAGAGGGTCAGTGTGGGCTGAATATGCACCACCCTCTGTGTGAAACTATTGTCCCTCAGGTTCCTTTCAAATCTTACCCCTCATACCTTAAACCTATACCCCCCTAGTTTTGGACTCCCCCACCCTGGGGAAAAGACCTTGGCTATTCACCCTCTCCATGCCCCTCATGATTTTATAAACCTCTATAAAGTCACCCCTCAGCCTCCGACGCTCCAGGGAAAATAGCCCCAGCCTGTTCAGCCTGTCCCTGTAGCTCAAACCTTCTGGCTCCAGTGACATCATAGTAAATCTTATCTGTATCCTCTCCAATTTAATAACATCATTTCTGTTAGCAGGGAGACCAGAACTGTACACAGTACTCCAACACTTCTCTGCAGCACTGAGTTCCACAGATGCCCCACCCTCTGGCTGAAGAAATTCCTCCTCATCTCCATTTAAGAGGGTCATCCCTTCACTCTCAGGCTGTTCCCTTGGGTTCTAGTCCTTCCTTCTCGTAGGAACGTCTTCTCCACATCCACTCTATCCTTATCTGTAAGCTACAATCAGATCCCCCTCTTATCCTTCTAAACTCCATCCAAGATAGTCCCAGAGCCTTAACCACTTCTCGTATAAGCCCTTCATCCCTGGGATCATTTCTGTAAACAATCCCTCACCCCTTTTTCCCTGTCCCTTTGCGCCCCCTCCCCCCCATCTCTCATCCTTCCCCAAAAAAAATTCCATCCAAAACTTCCATATTGAAGCAAAATTCATCTTGTTCAATGAACCGCTCAGCTCAGGAAGAGGCCATTGAGCCCATCCAATGGATGTCTGTGCTGGCCCTTTGGCAGACCACCCCTGTTCTCCCTGCAGGGTGTATTCGCCCTGGGGGGGGGGGGGTGGTTTGCTTTACTGCAGATGCTGAAAATCTGAGAACTTTCTGAAATAAACAAAAGAGCAAAGGTTGGAAATCATCTGCGGGGAAAGGGTTAATCTATCAGGATGGTGACCGTTTGTTTGTACTGTCCTCTCTGGTTATTTGGTAAATTGTTTCCCCAGAGTGCTAGAATCCATAATTCCCTGCTGTCCTTTTCTGTCTCGTTTTGAGGAGCAGGCAGCTTACAGCACACTTCAGGAGAAATGGGACTTGAACTGAGGTCTCCTGGCTCAGAGGTAGGAACACTGCCACTGTGCCACCAGAGACCTTCCTCTTCATATTTGATTATAACATTTATGATTCCAGCTTTCGCAGCTGTTAATTGCTTATTATGAGAATAGGGACTGTTGTCATAGAGTCATACAGCACAGAAACAGACGCAGAGATAATGGGAGCTGCAGATGCTGGAGAATCCAAGATAACAAAGTGTGAAGCTGGATGAACACAGCATCTAAGATGCTACTTGGCCTGCTGTGTTCATCCAGCTGTACAGTTTGTTATCACAGAAACAGACCCTTCGGTCCAACTTGTCCATACCGACCGGATATCCTAAATTAATCCAGTCCCATTTCCCTCTGAACCCTTCCTATTCATATCCCCATCCAGGTGCCTTTTAAATGCTGTAATTGTACCGGCCCCCACCACTTCGTCTGGCAGCTTGTCCCGTACACACACCACTGAAAAAGTTGCCCCTTAGGTCCCTTTCAAACTTTGCCCCTCACACCTTAAATTTACGCCCTCTTCTTAAACCTCCAGTTTTGAACTCACTTATCCTGGGGAAAAGACCTTGGCTATTCACCCTATCCATACCCCTCATGATTTTATAAGCCTCTATAAGATCACCCCTCTCAGCCTCTGGTGCTCCAGGGAAAATAGCCCCAGTCCATTCAGCCCCTCCCTGTAGCTCAAACCCTCCAACCCTGGCAACTTCCTTGTAAATCTTCCCTGAACCTTTTCAAGTTTCACAACATTTTTCCTGTAGCACCATTTAATTCTCAGTGTGGAGCTGGATGGTTGGGGGTTGGACAGAAACCAGTTGGTGCTTAGGACAGATTAGACTATGCCTGTGGAAATATCACAGTGTATCTGCTCCATTGCTAATTGCTAGTGACTGGGACAAGACAACAGAACACTGGGAGGGCAAATCATTCTCAATCTTTAACATCTTCTGAGCTTGCGTGGATGTTGAGATATGTTTTCTCTTGTTGGGAAGAGGAAGCAGAACAGGACCCAGAAAAATACAACTGTCACAAATGAATCGAGTCGGGAATCCAGGAGAAACCTCCACCCCCTCCCTACCCCACCCCAGAGACTGGGGAGAATGTAACAATGACTCGCACAGGGAGGGCTTAGAACATAGAACATAGAAAGGTACAGCACAGTACAGGCCCTTTGGCCCACGATGTTGTGCCATGGAATAATCCTCATGCAAAAATGAAATAACCTAACCTACATTCCCCTCAATTCACCGCTGTCCATGTGCATGTCCAGGAGTCGCTTAAATGTCACTAATGACTCCACTTCCACGACTACCACTGGTAAACTATTCCATGCGCTCACAACTCTCTGGGTGAAGAACCTCCCTCTGACCTCTCCTCTGTACCTTCCTCCTAACACCTTAAAACTATGACCCCTCGTGGCAGTCAATCCTGCCCTGGGGAAAAGTCTCTGGCTATCGACTCTATCCATGCCTCATTACCTTGGACACCTCGATCAGGTCACCTCTCTTCCTCCTTCTCTCCAGGGAGAAAAGTCTGAGCTCAGTCGACCTCTCCTCGTAAGACAAGCCCTCCAGTCCAGGCAGCATCCTGGTAAACCTCCTTTGCACCCTCTCCAAAGCCTCCACATCTTTCCTATAATAGGGCGACCAGAACTGGACACAATATTCCAAGTGTGGTTTCACCAGGGTTTTGTAGAGCTGCAGCATAATAAATTGATGTGCATCATGTTGATGAGGGTGGGGATGACTGTAGGGAAGATGGATAAACCCAGTGAGGGATAGAGAGAGACAGAAGGAGGTGGAGGTCGGGTGAAATGACAGGGGGCTGGGCGAGGAGCAGACACCCCAGCAGATGGGCCGAACGGCCTGTTTCTATACATCCAGTGTTTCAGGTTTCAGATTTGCATCATTTGAATGAGTGCGTAACTAGACTGCTTTTCTTTCGCCTGGTAATACTTGTAGATTCTTTCTTTAGGAGGGATCTTGGGCTTAAAAGAAGTGGACCCAATACCAAGCCAATTAGTAAGAAATTTTCGCTTTCCTGATGATCCACAGCAAGCTCAGTGTCAATCCCGAGCCACAGCAGTGACTACTCTCGGGATGAGGACGGTTACGAGTTTGTTTTTGGGCTGCATGTATACAATGGCCCCAAGCCTGTGCTGTAGTCTCTATAATGCCATAACCCCTTTCGCTGTCAGCAGCTCCGAACCTGCAGAAATTAAAATTCAGTTGTAGGAAGTTTCATTTGCAGTGTGTTCCCAGGGAGGCACACAACACACAGGGGGTCTCTGGGGAATGGGGAACATGTCAGTACTTACAGCGGGCCCCTGGGTAGAGGGGGGAGTGTGTCAGTATTTACAGGGGGTCTCTGGGGAGAAGGGGGAGTGTGTCAGTATTTCTCGGGGGTCTCTGGGGAGAAGGGGGAGTGTGTCAGTATTTCTCGGGGGTCCCCGGGGAGAGGGGAGTGTGTCAGTATTTCTCGGGGGTCCCTGGGGAGAAGGGGGAGTGTGTCAGTATTTACAGGGGGTCCCCAGGGAGAAGGGGGAGTGTGTCAGTATTTACAGGGGGTCCCCGGGGAGAAGGGGGAGTGTGTCAGTATTTCTCGAGGGTCCCCAGGGAGAAGGGGGAGTGTGTCAGTATTTACAGGGGGTCTGTGGGGAGAAGGGGGAGTGTGTCAGTATTTACAGGGAGTATCTGGGGAGAAGGGGGAGTGTGTCAGTATTTACAGGGGGTATCTGGGGAGAAGGGGGAGTGTGTCAGTATTTACAGGGGGTCTCTGGGGAGAAGGGGGAGTGTGTCAGTATTTACAGGGGGTCTCTGGGGAGAAGTGGGGGGAGTGTGTCAGTATTTACAGGGGCCTCTGGGGAGAAGGGGGAGTGTGTCAGTATTTCTCGAGGGTCCCCGGGGAGAAGGGGGAGTGTGTCAGTATTTACAGTGGGTTTCTGGGGAGAAGGGGGAGTGTGTCAGTATTTACAGGGGGTCTCTGGGGAGAAGGGGGAGTGTGTCAGTATTTCTCGAGCGTCCCCGGGGAGAAGGGGGAGTGTGTCAGTATTTACAGGGGGTATCTGGGGAGAAGGGGGAGTGTGTCAGTTTTTACAGGGGGTCCCTGGGGAGAAGGGGGAGTGTGTCAGTATTTCTCGGGGGTCCCCGGGGAGAAGGGGGAGTGTGTCAGTTTTTACAGGGGATCCCTGGGGAGAAGGGGGAGTGTGTCAGTATTTCTCGGGGGTCCCCGGGGAGAAGGGGGAGTGTGTCAGTATTTACAGGGGGTCCCTGGGGAGAAGGGGGAGTGTGTCAGTATTTACAGGGATCCCTGGGGTGAGGAGGGAGTGTGTTGTTATGGATTGGAGTTGGCAATGGTGAGTGAGTATTTCCAGGGGCACCTCCCTGGGGTATGGTTTAATCCTTGCAGGAGGTTCCCTGGAGGCCAGGGTGCGGAGGGTTTGGAGTGGGGAATGTACCTGTATTATTTACTCAGTGTTCCTGGGCGAGCATTAGTAATTGCAGGCAGTTGTTGGAAATGTGTTTAAACAGCTATGGAACCTGGGAAGGTGTCGATATTTGGAGCGGGTCGCTGTAATTATTCAGGTGAAACGCAGGAGTACGATTGAATTTCACGATAGGTTCCCAGAAAGTCGGCCAATATTTGTAAGCATGTTCCAGGAAAAATGTCAGTGCTTGTGCAAATTATTTAGAAATGTATTGTCCTTTTCAGATAATTCTGCAGAGTGCCTCTCCTGTTTTGGGCTTGTTTCTGAGTCGAATCTGATCTCTACCTTATCAGAGTTTTCTTTTGTGTATTTCTGTTTGTGCATGTGTCTGCATGTGCATGTGCCTGTGTACGTATGCGTGTGTCTGTCTCTGTGTGTGGGCCTGTGCCTGTGTGAGTTTGTGTCTGTTTGAATGTGTGTCTCTTTGTCTGTCTGTGCCCGTGTGTCCCGGTGTGTGTGATTGTGTGTGTGTCTGTGTGTGTGTGTGTGTGTGTGTGTGTGTGTGTGTGTGTGTGTGTGTGCGCGCGCGCACGGGTGTGTGTGTGTGAGATTGTGTGTGTGTGCGTGGGTGTGTGTGTGCACGCGGGTGTGTGTGTGTGATTGTGTGTGTGTGTGCGCGGGTGTGATTGTGTGATTGTGTGTGATTGTGTGTGTGTGCGCGGGTGTGAGTGTGTGCGCGCGCGCGGGTGTGTGTGTGTGAGATTGTGTGTGTGTGCACGTGGGTGTGTGTGTGTGATTGTGTGTGTGCGCGCGGGTGTGTGTGTGTGCGTGCGTGCGGGTGTGAGTATGTGTGTGTGTGCGGGTGCGTGTGCGTGCGTGCGGGTGTGAGTATGCGTGTGTGTGCGGGTGTGTGTGTGTGCGCGCGCAGGTGTGAGTATGTGTGTGTGCGCGGGTGTGTGTGTGTGTGCGTGCGGGTGTGAGTATGTGTGTGTGCGTGCGGGTGTGTGTGTGTGATTGTGTGTGCGCGGGTGTGAGTGTGTGTGCGTTCACGCGGGTGTGTGTGTGTGATTGTGTTTGTGTGCCCGTGGGGGTGTGTGTGTGTGCGCGCGCGGGTGTGTGTGTGTGCGCACGCGCGGGTGTGTGTGTGTGTGTGTGCATGTGTGTGTGTCTGGTTCTGTGCGTGCGTGTTTTTCTGACAGCCTTTGACTTACGTTCAAATTATGAACAATTTACTAATTGGTATCAAATGATGTTTCAATTAATGGCAATCAATTATTCAGCAAATATTCTGCAAAGTTTTTTGGGAAAGGTGGGCATTTGTGAAGAGAGACAGAAAAGATTGTCTCTTCCTAGATAATAAAATGTGAGGCTGGATGAACACAGCAGGCCCAGCAGCATCTCAGGAGCACAAAAGCTGACGTTTCGGGCCTAGACATACCTTGTTATCTCAGATTCTCCAGCATCTGCAGTTCCCACTATCTGTGCGACAGAGGCAGGAGTTGGCCTGTAACCCTTCGAGCCTGCTCTCCCATCCTTTATGGTTGCGCTTGACAATCGAGCTCAATGCCCTAACCGTGAGCCTACTCACATATGCCTTTAGCCACAAGAACTATATCTACCAGAGATAACACAGTGTAGAGCTGGAGGAAGACAGCAGACCAGGCAGCATCAGAGGAACAGGAAAGCTGCCATTTCAAGTCGGCCTATTTCCTTCTTGGAAACACAGAAATGTTTTGGCCTCAGCTGCTCTCTGGGAGAAGACATTTCCTCTATCTCAGTCCTAAAATGTTTACCCCTTATCCTTAAACAATCAGGAACATTCTTCCTGGAACTAACCTGCCTTGTCCTGTTAGAATTTTACAGCTTTCTATGAGATCTCCCTTCAGTCTTCTAAACTCCAGTGAATATAATCCTAACTGACTCAAAATTTCCTAATGACAGCCCTGATGCCCCAGGAAGCAATTTGGTAACCCTTCACTACAGCCCCCTCTATAGCAAGAACATCTTTCTGCAGATAAGGATACCAAAACCGCACACAGTGTTCCCGATGAGGCCCCTAAAAATGTCCTGCATAAGAGCAGATTGATCCCTGCTCCTGTTCTTGAAACCTCGCACAAGGAAGGCCAATATATCATTTCCCTCCCTCACCACCTGCTGTGCCATCAGTGACAGGTGCTCAAGGACACCAAGGTCATCTCTTACCTACTGACCTCATCCCGCACCCCTTGACCTGTCCGTCCTCCCTGGACTGACCTATCCCCTCCCCGCCTCCCCACTACACTCAACTTTACTGGCTCCATCCCCGCCTCTTTGACCTGTCTGTCTCCTCTCCATCTATCCTCTCCTCTATCCATCTTCTATCCGCCTCCCCCCTCTCCCTATTTATCTCAGAACCCCCCTCCCCTCCCCCCCATTTCTGATGAAGGGCCTACGCCCGAAATGTCAGCTTTCCTGCTCCTCTGCTGCTGCTTGGCCTTCTGTGTTCATCCAGCTCTACACCTTGTTATGTTTTGTTGAACACTCCTCTCTCTCAAGTAATATTCTCCAAGGAAAAATCTGCCTTCCTGTTTTTTTTTGCTGCCAAAATGGACAGCCCTGTTAAGAGCAGGTGAGTAACCTGCGCCTTGGATCTGCGAAGAAGGTTTGAGAATTACTTTCCGAGCGGGTGAAGTGGGGAGCGGATGAGGCAGGCTGAGGAGCGAGCGAGAATCTGCTGCGGAATGGTCTCGCGACCCCGCCAATGATTTTGACCCTTTGCAGGCCAACAGCAGTACTCTGCCCAGGGGGCGTGAGGAAGGCGGTAGCGCCAGGGCTGAGCCCTGTGCTTGGCCCGTCTACGGGTCAGCCAGTGAGCAGAGCCAGCAATGCCACTCTGAAATGAGCGGACGCACTGCCCACTTTATGTGCCCTCTTTGAGGGGTTTCCTTTCCTCACGGGGCCCAGTAGAATCTCCTGGTCCAGGCTGAAGGGGAGAGAGTGCGAGAGCAGTCGTCCTTCGTCATTGGTGGATTGACAGCCCCCACGTAAGGTGGCACCTCGCAATCAGTTGCCAGAGGTTGGCGTGGGAACATTCCTCGCATGGGCTTTCACCCCCACCCGTGGCTTCTTTGAGGGAAGCGCCTCTCACTACCTCGGAGTGATTTCCAACTGACAAATGGCTCCTGGGAAGCCAGGCATTGGTGCCACTTTGGAAAGGAAAGGGGGCTCAATTTATGCACAGTCAGGTCCCACTGACAGCAACCTGTGAGCAGACAGCGCAGTGTGGAGCTGGAGGAACATAGAGGGCCAGGCGGCATCAGAGGAGCAGGAAAGCTGACGTTTCGGGTCTGTAATGAAGAAGGGTCCCGACCCAAAACATCAGCTTTCCTGCTCTTCTGATGGTGCCTGGCCCTCTATGTTCCTCCAGCTCCGCACCTTGTTATCTCAGACTCCAGCATCGACAGATCTTACTGTCTCTGCAAACAGACAACCTGCTTTGAGCAATAAGACCAGGCTCTTTCTACAAAGCTGCAGATGTCATTCTCAGGGTTAAAGAGATCGAGGGGTGAGGGAAGTAAATTGAAACAAAGGTACTGGGTTGGGTGATCGGCCATGATCATATTGAATGGTACAGCAGGCTCAAAGGGCCGAATGGCCTAGTCTTTCTTTCTATAGGCCAGGACAGTAGGGAGATCATCCCTGCTTTTTCCAGAGTTAATACAGTGCAAAAAGGGGGCCATTTGGCCCATCATACTGGCTCCATCACCTAGCCCAGTTCTGCGGCCCAGTGCCAATTTGCTGCCTTTCCCCCACATACCCACATACCCCATTCCCACCCAAATAACCATCTGTTATCCCCTTGGATGACTCAGTTCAACCTGCCTCTCCCACATTTCTAGACAGTGCATTCCAGGCCTTGTTCTGTCCCTATTTCAATTTGCCTTCAGTTTGGAGATGGTAAATTTATTGTTAGGTGTTGGGGTAGGTTTTAAAAACCAACAAATCTGTATAATAAATAAAACTCTCCATTCCTTCCTCTCCCTCAGTAAAAACGAAAAGAAAAAATTCCTTGCAAAGATACTACTGACATTGCAGCCAAGACACAACATTCAGAAATGCTCGACAGGCCCGACAGATCCTGCGGAGAGAAATCAGAGATACTGTTTCAGGATGACTGACCTTTCCTCAGAACACAGGGCTGGGGAATGAGGGATTGTAGTCATGATCGTACTGAATGGTAGAGTGGACTTGAGGGGCAGAATGGCCTAGTCCTTTTCCTATTTATAACGGTCTCATGGACAGCAGCAGCATAGGTTCAATTCCTGCATCTCCTTGCCATCCCCTCCCCTCTCCTGAGGCGTGGGGACCCTCAGGTTAAACCCCCACCAGTCGCCCCTCTCCATTGAGAGAGCAGCCGCATGGTCTGGTCAGACTGTGGCATCTCCATCTTTATCATTTCACAATCACCAGGCACCTACCTACAAATCCCATAAATACAGGGAGGTCTGATTGCTCTTTCCACATTCTCCCCCTTTATCCAATGTCGTTGTCCATGAATCAGTGTGTCTGATGCACGTTTAAATCGCTCCTGGTCTTTGGTAGCCCGATGTTGGTGGTGGCATGTTGGAGGGGGGGTGCTGGTGGTCGGTCGGGGGGTTTAACTTGGCCTGTTCATCTCAATTGTGATATTTAGCTCCAGTGTCTCTCTCTCTCTCTCTCTCTCTCACACACACAAACTCTCTCTCTCACACACACACTCACACTCTCACACTCACACACACACACTCTCACACTCACACAAACACACACACACACTCGTGCATGCTCACAAACACACACATGCACAAACATACACACACACACAAACACACACACACACAGACATACACATTCACACACACACACTCACACTCTCATGCACACACACACACACACACACACACTGAACACACACATTCACACACACGCGCACACACAGACAGACAGACAGACACACACACACACACACACACACAGACAGACACACACACAGACATTCACACACATACACACACACATTCACACACAGACACACATTCACACACAGACACACACACACACACACATTCACACACAGACACAGACACACACACAGACACTGACACACACAGACACACATTCACACACAGACACACACACACACATTCACACACAGACACACACACAGACACTGACACACACGGACACTGACACACACAGACACACATTCACACACACAGACACACACACATACACAGTCACACACACAGACACACACATTCACACACAGACACACACACATACACAGTCACACACACA
Source organism: Stegostoma tigrinum (assembly GCF_030684315.1). Taxonomy (NCBI): domain Eukaryota; kingdom Metazoa; phylum Chordata; class Chondrichthyes; order Orectolobiformes; family Stegostomatidae; genus Stegostoma; species Stegostoma tigrinum. The sequence goes on along the minus strand of NC_081392.1, from coordinate 17,771,882 downwards.
GACACACACACACACAGACACAGACACACACACACAGACACGATTAAGCAGCTGCATGTGTCGTTTCTTTTGCCACACGTGAGAACTTCTATTTCTTTCTCAAATTGCAGGCTGGAAGATGCAGTGCAATTCTCCGGAGCTGACATTACATGCTGACAGCTGACTCACTGCCTCAATCTGGGGATATTAATCCTCTCATTGTTATGTGCATTTGCAGCCCAGTTAGAGCTCGCTCACTGGCGCCCTCAGTGGCAGAGCAAAGGAAGTGAACGTTGTGGCCGGAATACCTTGCCCTTTGTATTCCAGTAACCACCAGGTTCTCTCAAACGCTCACAAATTTATTTCCCCCATGTTTGTGGGTGAGAAAGGATAGTCCAGCTGTGTGTTCTTACCCAGTGTAATCCCCCCATTACATTCAACAAATTTAAAGGGTGTCAAGTGAGTCAGGAAAAGTCAGTTTTGCTTCAGCGCAGGATCAGTTCGAGTACTTAAGCTGCCAATACAGGGGGAAAGCTGTTACATTTAGATAGCAGCCTGCAAGACCTCAGGGCATAGCAAACAGTCATTGGAGCACTCCTGGTAATGTTGGAAGAAAGAAGCTAAGGGGAGAAAGTGGGAACAGGACCCTGAGAAGCATGATCAGCCATGATCATATTGAACAGGGAAGCAGGTTTGAGATACAGAGTGCAAAAACAGAAGTTGCTGGAAAAGCTCAGCAGGTCTGGCAGCATCTGTGGAGGAGAAAGCAGAGTTAACGCTTCGGGTCCGGTGACCCTTCCTCAGAACAGTGGCCACACAATCTTTGAATTCCACCTGCAATAAAAGACGAGCTTTCAGATGAACATCGAATTGGATTGATTGATTTTATCGACATGTACTGAAATACAGTGAAAAGCTTTGTTTACGAGTGGTACAGGCAGATCACAGCAAGCAATGGGTGTACAGATCAAAAAGACTTAGAGGTTTACAGGTGACGTTGCAGGTTACATTATTTGATGTTAGAATCCAGTCAACAGTCTGATAACAGCCAGAAAGAAGCTGTTCCTGAAGCTGCTGGTGCATGTGTTCAGGCTTCTGTATCTTCTGCCTGATGGAAGAGGTTGTAGGAGATCAGTCCTGGGGTGTCATGGGTCTTTGAAGCAGAACATGTACCATAGGACCATGCAGTTTGGAAGCAGGCCATTCAGCCCATCATGTCTGCAACAGCCCTCCAAACAGCATCCCACCCAGCCCCACCCCATCACTGTAACCCTGCAATTCCCATGGCTGATCCACCTAGGTTGCACATCTCTGGGCACTATGGGGCAATTTAGCATGGCCAATCCACCCTAACCTGCACACCTTTGGACTGTGGGAGGAAACTGGAGTCCCTGGAGGAAACCCGCTCATACACGGGGAGAATGTGCAAACTCCACACAGACAGTCGCCCGAGGGTGGAATTGAACCTGGGTCTATGACGCTGTGAGGCAGCAGGGCTAGCCACTGAGCCACCCAGTAAAAAAATGAAGCACTGCACACATCAGCTTAGAGTCTGCACACAAGACGCTGATCCAGGGTAATAAAATGCGAGGCTGGATGAACACAGCAGGCCAAGCAGCATCTCAGGAGCACAAAGGCTGACGTTTCGGGCCTAGACCCTTCATCAGAGAGGGGGATGGGGGGAGGGAACTGGAATAAATAGGGAGAGAGGGGGAGGCGGACCGAAGATGGAGAGTAAAGAAGATAGGTGGAGAGGGTGTAGGTGGGGAGGTAGGGAGGGGATAGGTCAGTCCAGGGAAGACGGACAGGTCAAGGAGGTGGGATGAGGTTAGTAGGTAGCTGGGGGTGCGGCTTGGGGTGGGAGGAAGGGATGGGTGAGAGGAAGAACCGGTTTGGGAGGCAGAGACAGGTTGGACTGGTTTTGGGATGCAGTGGGTGGGGGGTAAGAGCTGGGCTGGTTGTGTGGTGCAGTAGGGGGAGGGGACGAACTGGGCTGGTTAAGGGATGCAGTAGGGGAAGGGGAGATTTTGAAACTGGTGAAGTCCACATTGATACCATATGGCTGCAGGGTTCCCAGGCGGAATATGAGTTGCTGTTCCTGCAACCTTCGGGTGGCATCATTGTGGCACTGCAGGAGGCCCATGATGGACATGTCATCTAAAGAATGGGAGGGGGAGTGGAAATGGTTTGCGACTGGGAGGTGCAGTTGTTTGTTGCGAACTGAGCGGAGGTGTTCTGCAAAGCGGTCCCCAAGCCTCCGCTTGGTTTCCCCAATGTAGAGGAAGCCGCACCGGGTACAGTGGATGCAGTATACCACATTGGCAGATGTGCAGCTGTTGGCAGTTCGCAACAAACAACTGCACCTCCCAGTCGCAAACCATTTCCTCTCCCCCTCCCATTCTTTAGATGACATGTCCATCATGGGCCTCCTGCAGTGCCACAATGATGCCACCCGAAGGTTGCAGGAACAGCAACTCATATTCCGCCTGGGAACCCTGCAGCCATATGGTATCAATGTGGACTTCACCAGTTTCAAAATCTCCCCTTCCCCTACTGCATCCCTTAACCAGCCCAGTTCGTCCCCTCCCCCCACTGCCCCACACAACTAGCCCAGCTCTTCCCCCCCACCCACTGCATCCCAAAACCAGTCCAACCTGTCTCTGCCTCCCTAACCGGCTCTTCCTCTCACCCATCCCTTCCTCCCACCCCAAGCCGCACCCCCAGCTACCTACTAACATCATCCCACCTCCTTGACCTGTCCGTCTTCCCTGGACTGACCTATCCCTTCCCTACCTCCCCACCTACACTCTCTCCACCTATCTTCTTTACTCTCCATCTTCGGTCCGCCTCCCCCTCTCTCCCTATTTATTCCAGAACCCTCACCCCATCCCCCTCTCTGATGAAGGGTCTAGGCCCGAAACGTCAGCCTTTGTGCTCCTGAGATGCTGCTTGGCCTGCTGTGTTCATCCAGCCTCGCATTTTATTATCTTGGAATTCTCCAGCATCTGCAGTTCCCATTAACGCTGATCCAGGGGTTTGAGCTATCAAAGCTGCTGACTGAGAACCCAGAGCGCAACCCACTGAACAAAAGCTGATTCTAAAAGCACCCGAATGATTCTTAGTGAAGGGAACCCCGGCTGATGGAGTAGGGTTAGACTGTACACTGTAAGCAACTTGGTTATTCAGTCTGAACTATAAAGAAAGGCTGTATAGCCTGGATCTTTCTTCCTCTGGAGTGTCGGAAGCTGAGGGGTGACCTTATAGAGGTTTATAAAACCATGAGGGGCATGGATAGGGTGAATAGCTGAGGTCTTTTCCCCAGGGTGGGGGGAGTCCAAAAGTAAAGGGGCATAGGTTTAAGGTGAGAGGGGTAAGATTTACAAGGGACCCAAGCGGCAACTTTTTCACACAGAGGGTGGTGTGTGTCTGGAATGAGCTCCAGAGGAAGTGATGGGGGCTGGTACAGTTACAGCATTTAAAAGGCATCTGGGTGGGGACATGAATAGGAAGGGTTTAGAGGGATATGGGCCAAATGCTGGCAAATGGGACTAGATTAATTTAGGATATCTGGTCAGTATGGACGAGATGGACCGTGCTGTCTGACTCCATTCATCTGCCTGTGCTTTACGCATCTAAGAAGTTAAATTTAACCTCCAAGCGGTTAATATTCGGTGAATTTGTGCCCGAGAGGGAAAATACTGCGTTAAGTGTGGTGAAAATTTGTACAGGCGAGGGAAGTTTGATATCGAGTTTTCTGATTTCAGTCATCACGGCAGGAACAGCCTTCAGCATCAACCTTATCCATAGCTCACTTGTCTCTGATTAAAATGTGTTTTGTCAGTGAGGGTTAAATGTGCAGACAGCAGGTAATGGCAGAATCTGCCTCAATTCCCTCACTATGATTAAACAATGTTGTGTACAGTCATGGCCTAATTCCAAACCGCTAAGAGGAGTAATTATCCTTTATCCAGAGAACCACACAGTCCAGGGAAGGCCCTTTGGCCCATCGAGTCTGTACTACAGCTCCCAACACCAATCCCACTTTCCCACACTAGGCTCATAGCAATGAATGTTCTGACATATCAAGGGGCTCATTCAAATAGTTTTTAAAGGTTGTTGGTGCATTCCAGACCCCCATGGCCCTCTGTGTGAGAAAAGCTTTCCTCAAATCCCCTCTACATCCCCTGCCTTTCACTTTAAAATGATGCCCCCACCTTGTTATTTCTTCTTCAACTAAGGGGGAACAGCTGTATTCTATCCACGCCCCTCAGAATCCTACACACCTCTATCATGTTCTCTCTCTGCTCTAACCTGAGTGTATCCAGCCTCCCTCCATTGCTGAAATGCCAAATCCCCGGGGCAACATCCCAGTGAATCTCCTCTGCACCCCCTCCTGTGTGATCATATCCTTCCTATAGAACTGCACACAGTGCTCATTGACCCAATCAAAGTCTGGTACAGCTCCCACATAAACCTGGCTGTTGTAATCTGTACCATAAAGGCTAGTGTTATCTTCACTAAACTGTTAAACCACGCTGACACCTTCCAGGGCTCCATGAAAAAGATCCCCCAAGATCCCTCTGTTTCTCCGAGATCCCTAGTGACATGCTTGTGTTTTTGTTATCTCTAGACCTGGGCCATTCTGTTCTGAGAATCAAACAGTTCTAAACATCCTGTCTCCTATTGTTCGTCCTGTTTCCACATCCGCCCGTTGCTGGTCAGCGTGGAGCCTTGTTTAAGTTTCTCACCCTTGTTTTCCAGTCCCTTCCCGACCTTGAGTGATAAACTCATCCCCTTTCACGATGCTGTGGAAGCTCTGTGCCAGTTCAGTTCCTCTCCCTTGTCATTGCCACTTTGAATCACTGCAATGCTGTTTTTTATTCATTCACAGGATGGGGGCGTTGCTGCCCAGGCAGCATTTATTGCCCATCCCTAATTGCCCAGAGGGCAGTTAAGAGTAAACCACATTGCTGTGGGCCTGGAGTCACATGTGGGCCAGACCAGGTAAGGATGGCAGTTTCGTTCCCTAAAGGGTATTAGTGAACCAGATGGGTTTTTCCCGAAAACCAACAATGGATTCAGGGTCATCATTTAGATGGTGGGATTTGAACCCAACTCCCCAGAACACTGATAATAAAATGTGAGGCTGGATGAACACAGCAGGCCAAGCAGCATCTCAGGAGCACAAAAGCTGACGTTTCGGGCCTAGACCCTTCATCAGAGAGGCCCGAAACGTCAGCTTTTGTGCTCCTGAGATGCTGCTTGGCCTGCTGTGTTCATCCAGCCTCACATTTTATTATCTTGGAATTCTCCAGCATCTGCAGTTCCCATTATCCCCAGAACACTGTCTGGGTCACTGGATTAACAGCTCAGTGATAATATCACTATGCCATTACCTCCACACTGTTGGCTCCCCTTGCTAACTCTCTCGGTCTCTCTTCCCTCCCTTAAGACTCTGTCAATACTTTCTCCAGAGCCAAGCTTTCAGTTCCAACAGCCTCTTCCATCTTTCATGCTCAATTCTGTTCAATTACTGCTCCTGCCAGTGCCTGGGGTATGTTGCAATGGTAAAGGCGCTACTGAAATGCAGGAGGTGATCTTCAAGGTCAATGCAGGCTTTGCCATGTGTGAGAGGATGCCACTGTAAATGTTCTCTGTTAGTCTGTAACACACCCCGTGAAGGCAAGAGCAGGGCAGATGACTGGAGTGTCATTAGTTTGAAAAATCACATTAGAGCAAAACAGAAGGCAGCGTAATTCTCTCTTCTCACAACAATTGCTAACGATGCTGCTCTCTCTGTGATTCTACCAAGCCCAGAAGAATAGCAGGGTATTTAGATCATTACTGCTTGTGAGAGAGGCTCGGGATCAGGTTGATGAGCTGTGTTACAGACAAGAGGCCCTGATGAATAATTGAACATATTTGGAGCTGTCGCTGATACAGTAAGCAACTGTGGGCCACACTCCCTACCCCCACTCTCAGTCAATAAAGGCAACACCCATGTCATAAACTCAAGGAAGATGACTCAACTCTCAAAATTCAGCATCAGGAACTTTCTGGAGTGATTGTCAATTCTTCCTGTGGAATTTGCCAAAACTGAACAGGGAATCTCTTCAGGATAACAAAAGTGTGGAGCTGGATGAACACAGCAGGCCAAGCAGCATCTCAGGAGCACAAAAGCTGATGTTTTGGGCCTAGACCCTTCATCAGAGAGCACCTCTCTGCTCCACACTTTATTATCTTGGATTCTCCAGCATCTGCAGTTCCCATTATCTCTGATCCTCTCTGATGAAGGGTCTAGGCCCAAAACGTCAGCTTTTGTGCTCCTGAGATGCTGCTGGGCCTGCTGTGTTCACCCAGCTCCACACTTTGTTATCTTGGATTCTCCAGCATCTGCAGTTCCCATTATCCCAGGAATCTCTTCAGCTTCGTCCAATTCTTAATGCCCTTGGCAAAACACACTGTCATCTGGGACCATAGCGTAGAGAAAATGCGCAATATACAAGATTTTAAAGTTAGTTCAGAGCTTTTTTACATTTAGAACGAGAGGGAGATTTGCACTCCATGTGAACCCTCAGTTTTAAGATGAAGGGCAGCGGGATTTAAAACTGAGATGAGGAGGAATTACTTCACAGATTCATAGAGTCATGCAACATGGAAACAGATGCTTCAGTCCAACCCATCCATGCCGACCAGATATCCTACATTAATCCAGTCCCTTTTGCCAGCATTTGGCCTATTTCCCTCTAAATGCTTCCTATTCATGTCCCCATCCAGATGCCTGTTAAATGCTGTAACTGTACCAGCCCCCACCACTTCCTCTGGCAGCTCATTCTATACTCGCACCACCCTCTGTGTGAAAATGTTGCCCCTCAGGTCCCAGTTAGATCATTCCCCTATCACCTTAAACCTATGCCCCTCTAGTTTTGGACTCCCCCACCCTGGGGACAAGACCTTGACTATTCACACTTTCCATGCCTCTCTTGATCTTATAAACTTTTATAAGGTCACCCCTCAGCCCCCGACACTCGAGGGAAAATAGCCCCAGCCCATTTGGCCTCTCCCTGTAGCTCAAATCCTCAAGCCCTGGCAAAATCCTTGTAAATCTTTTCTGAATCCTTTCAAGTTTCACAACATCCTTCCTGTAGTAGGGAGACTAGGATCGAACGCAGTATTCCAGGCCAATGTCCTGTAGAGCCACAACATGACCCTCACAACTCCTGTACCCAATGGACTGACCAATAAAGGCGAGCGTACCGAACACCTTCCTCACTGGCCTGTCTACCTGGGACCCCACCCCTAATGAACTATGAACCTGCAGCCAAGGTCTCTTTGTGCTCTTGAAGGGTGGTGAATCTGTACAATTCACTTCCGCAGAGTCCTGGGGCCCTGAGTAAATTGAAAAAGTTAGAAGTGGCATTTCCTTGCTACTTTCTGATACCCATCCTACCTGCTGTACTGGTTTCTCACATGTGTCTTTCAGTGATTCTCATCTTGAGAATTGAATGGATTAGATGATCTGCTGTGATTATAAATTGATCTTCTGTCAGGATTGATCTGTGCTGCTCCTCAAACTCTGCTTCTCTCACCCACTGAATGGCTTGCTCTGGAACAGTCTTCTTTTGCCTGCGATAAATCTGACAAAAACTCCGCAGCAATTCAATGTCTTATAAATTCTGACTTTAAAACACTATGATCACATTTCTCCACTCATCTGCAGAGATCATTAATGTAATTGAATTAATGAGAATCTGGATTCTCATGGGTGCTGAACTCTTACATTAAATCCAACTTTGGTCCGCCTCCCCCTCTCTCCCTATTTATTTCAGAACCCTCTCCCCATCCCCCTTTTCCTGATGAAAGGTCTATGCCCGAAACGTCATCTTTTGTGCTCCTGAGATGCTGCTTGGCCTGCTGTGTTCATCCAGCTTCACACTTTGTTATCTTGGATTCTCCAGCATCTGCAGTTCCCATTATCTCTTACATTAAATCTCACTTTTAACAGTAGCTTTACTTGTTAGAATCAGAGAATCCCTACAGTGTGGAATCAGGCCAATCAGCCCATCAAGTCTACACCAACCTTCTGAAGGGCATCCCACCAAATCCTGTAACTCCCCATTCCCCATGACCAGTCCACCCTAAGCTGCACATCTTTGGACTGTGGGAGGAAACCGGAGCACCCGGAGGAAACCCACGCAGAATGTGGGAGAATGTGCAAACTCCGCACAGACAGTCGCCCGAGGGTGGAATCGAACCCGGGTCCCTGGCGATGTGAGGCTGCAGTGCGAACCACTCGGCCACTGCATTTGTTCTAAAGTTAAAATACTTGTCATTTCAGTACTTCTTCAAAAATATCTGTCGCTTCTTTACCCTTTGGCAAACTCTAACATCATCAGCTATGCTCCCAATTCTACATAGACGCCCGTTAATGTGTTCAGCTTCTGATTTAGTGTCTAGTTTGGAAGCCATTTACTTCTTCCAATTTTCTAAGGCTGAAGCAAGTTTACGCCTTCTCCATTTGGACTTTCAACATTCCTTACAGAGCCTCTGTGTCTATTCACTCACCGACTGTCTCATGACCACTGTGACCAATCACTGGTGCCCAATGTAATTGGCCAGCTCCTCAATCACTCCTAATGTGCATCACCTAGTCAGATCTAAAATGCTTTCTCTTACCATCACCTGTAGGATCTGTCATGAATCTGGCCCCAAGATTCTCTGCTGAAGGGCTCTCGAATGTTCTCTGCCTACTTTCTGCACAGCCATCCCATGAGCGCTGTTTCTTAAGAAACCTTCCGACTTCCAGCGCTGCTAGTGTGGACCAGGCAGCTGAGTGTGGCCTGTACCTCTGCCCCAATGTCTTCGCCACTGAATTGAATTAGTTTCATTGTCACACACTCGGATGAGCACAGTGAAGAGTTTCCAGTTTCCAGGTGGAGAAGGCGTGAACTTGCTTCAGCCTTAGAAAATTGGAAGAAGTAAATGGCTTCCAAACTAGACACTAAATCAGAAGCTGAACACATTAACGGGCGTCTATGTACAATTGGGAGCATAGCTGATGATGTTAGAGTTTGCCAAAGGGTAAAGAAGTGACAGATATTTTTGGAGAAGTACTGAAATGACAAGTATTTTAACTTTAGAACAAATGCAGTGGCTCTGATGTATAAAGCTGCCTCGGTACAATTCTTATTACAGACTAGAGAAATGAAGAGGAAAGAGAATTACAATACAACTATACACAGAGTAACCATAGGTCAGAAGAACAAGAGGCAAAGTTAAGAAGACGAACATCACAGTGTCTCTCACTTTCTGAAGAAGGATCCCGACCCGAAAGGTCAGCTTTCCTGCTCTCCTGAAGCTGCCTGGCCTGCTGTGTTCCTCCAGCTCCACACACTGTGTGATCACACTCTCTCTCCAAAGGCTGTCGTGGCTGACCAGCGCGGGGGCGGGGAGGGGGGGGGGGGGGTGCCTGTATGTGGTCTGACGGCTGGCGTCTGTCACTGCCTGCGCAGGGCCGTGGGTTGCTGGAGCTAGGCTGCCAGCTTGTACAATCAGTTCGGCACATTTGCTGTCATCATCGTCTTTCTTGTCAAGATCTACGGAGGCCACCTGGTCGAGGATGGGAGACAGGGTCTGGTGGATAAGCCTGTTGTCTGAAATGAAATGTACTTTATTTGTTTGATAGACCTTAGGTTTAGGGTAAAAGTTTGGCGCAACATCATGGGCCGAAGGGCCTGTAATGAGCTATGTTCTATGTTCTTTATTGCGGGGCGCTAACTATATAAAAGTGGTGTTGGACTGATAAGAACATTTTTCTGGGGTCTATCCCAACAGTAAGCTCCTTATCCTTTGAAATCCTAACCCTTCTTGCACCAGATCCCTGTGAGTGGGTGGTGTGTACCATAGCTCACTGTTAACCCTTTCAGACCCTTAGCCAGCGCTGACTTCTACACAAACTGAACAGGAGCAGGACAGAAACCTGACCCGGAATTTGACTCCCACCCCCCCCCACTCCTCCTCAACTGCAGAGTGCTCAGAAGAGCATTACCAGGATGTTGCCGGGAATGAGAGCGTTTCAGTTATAAGGAGAGGCTGCGACTTTATTCACTGGAGCGTCGGAGGCTGAAGGGGTGACCATGTAGAGGTTTATAAAATCATGAGGGGCATGGAGAGGGTGAATAGCCAAGGCCTATTCCCCAGGGTGGGGACGTTCGAAACTAAGGGGCATGTTTTTAAGGTGAGAGGGGAAAGATTTCATAAAAAGGAGCCGAGGGGCAACTTTTTCACACAGAGGGTGGTTCGTGTGTGGAATGAACTTCCAGAGGAAGTGGTGGATGTGGGGAAAGTTCCAATGTTTAAAAGATATTTGGATAAGTACATGATGAGGAGAGGTTTGGTGGGATATGGACTAAGTGCAGGTGGGACTGGTTTAGTTTGGGATTGTGGTCAGCATGGACTGGATGGACCGAAAGGTCTGTTTCCATGCTGCATGAGTCTATGATTACCAGGCCGGAGGCAAAAGAGGCAACTAAGATTGTGAGCTCTTCTTGGTAAACTCAGCTGGTGCAGCAATTGGACCTACATTGATAGTATCAGCCTGTATCACAAACCAGCCATCCAGCCAACTGAGCTAAAGCAGCAACTGAATTACCCTGCAGAAAGTTGCAGTTGAATCTGTGAGTAAAGTCCTTTCATGTTGCACATTCCCCGAGTTCACAACTACCCTCCATTTCTAAGATAATAAAATGTGAGGCTGGATGAACACAGCAGGCCAAGCGGCATCTCAGGAGCACAAAAGCTGACGTTTCGGGCCTAGACCCTTCATCAGAGAGGATTACCCTCCATTTCTTCTCACTTCCCACCTGTAGATAAAATTGATTATTTCGTTTGCTGGAGAAGGCAGTGGTCAAGTGGAATTACCATACAATTAATCCAGAGACCCAGGTAACGTCCTGGGCATCCAGGTTCAAATTCCACCCCATCAGAAGTTGGAATTTGAATTCAATAAAAACCTGCAAATTAGATTCATCATCTAACGGCCACCATGAATCCATTGTCAATTATCAGGAACAAACAAACAACCACCTGATTCCCTAATGTAATTCAGGGAAGGGAACTGCCGTCCTTACCTGGTCTGGCCGACATGTGACTCCAGACCCACAGCCATGTGATGGACATTAAACTGCCCTCTGGGCAATTAGGGATGGACAATAAATGCTGCTTAGCCAGCGACGCCCTCATCCCGTGGATGAATTTAAAAAAAGGACTGAGCAGCCCACAGTACTGACCATCCAATACTACTGAGGGAGTGCCGCACTGTCAGAGTGTCAGCACCGAGGGAGAGGGCACTGTCAGAGGGTCAGTGCTGAGGGAGTGGGCACTGTCGGAGGGTCAGTGCTGAGGGAGTGGGCACTGCCGGAGGGTCAGTGCTGAGGGAGTGGGCACTGTCGGAGGGTCAGTGCTGAGGGAGTGGGCACTGTCGGAGGGTCAGTGCTGAGGGAGCGCCGCACTGTCAGAGTGTCAGCACCGAGGGAGCTGGCACTGTCGGAGGGTCAGTGCTGAGGGAGTGGGCACTGTCGGAGGGTCAGCACCGAGGGAGCGGGCACTGTCGGAGGGTCAGTGCTGAGGGAGCGCCGCACTGTCAGAGGGTCAGTGCTGAGGGAGCACCGCACTGTCAGAGGGTCAGTGCTGAGGGAGTGGGCACTGTTGGAGGGTCAGTGCTGAGGGAGCGCTGCACTGTCAGAGGGTCAGTGCTGAGGGAGTGGGCACTGTCGGAGGGTCAGTGCTGAGGGAGCGCCGCACTGTCGGAGGGTCAGTGCTGAGGGAGTGGGCACTGTCGGAGGGTCAGTGCTGGAGGAGTGGGCACTGTCGGAGGGTCAGTGCTGAGGGAGGTTACACTGTCGGAGGGTCAGTGCTGAGGGAGTGGGCACTGTCGGAGGGTCAGTGCTGAGGGAGCGCCGCACTGTTGGAGGGTCAGTGCTGAGGGAGTCGGCCCTGTTGGAGGGTCAGCACTGAGGGAGTGGGCACTGTCGGAGGGTCAGTGCTGAGGGAGTGGGCACTGTCGGAGGGTCAGTGCTGAGGGAGGTCGCACTGTCGGAGGGTCAGTGCTGAGGGAATGGGCACTGTCGGAGGGTCAGTGCTGAGGGAGTGGGCACTGTCGGACGGTCAGTGCTGAGGGAGTGGGCACTGTCGGAGGGTCAGTGCTGAGGGAGCGCCGCACTGTTGGAGGGTCAGTGCTGAGGGAGTGGGCCCTGTTGGAGGGTCAGCACTGAGGGAGTGGGCACTGTCGGAGGGTCAGTGCTGAGGGAGTGGGCACTGTCGGAGGGTCAGTGCTGAGGGAGCGGGCACTGTTGGAGGGTCAGTGCTGAGGGAGCGCCGCACTGTCAGAGGGTCAGTGCTGAGGGAGTGGGCACTGTTGGAGGGTCAGTGCTGAGGGAGTGGGCACTGTTGGAGGGTCAGTGCTGAGGGAGTGGGCACTGTCAGAGGGTCAGTGCTGAGGGAGTGGGCACTGTCGGAGGGTCAGTGCTGAGGGAGCGCCGCACTGTCGGAGGGTCAGTGCTGAGGGAGTGGGCACTGTCGGAGGGTCAGTGCTGGAGGAGTGGGCACTGTCGGAGGGTCAGTGCTGAGGGAGGTCACACTGTCGGAGGGTCAGTGCTGAGGGAGTGGGCACTGTCGGAGGGTCAGTGCTGAGGGAGCGCCGCACTGTTGGAGGGTCAGTGCTGAGGGAGTCGGCCCTGTTGGAGGGTCAGCACTGAGGGAGTGGGCACTGTCGGAGGGTCAGTGCTGAGGGAGTGGGCACTGTCGGAGGGTCAGTGCTGAGGGAGGTCGCACTGTCGGAGGGTCAGTGCTGAGGGAGTGGGCACTGTCGGAGGGTCAGTGCTGAGGGAGCGGGCACTGTCGGATGGTCAGTGCTGAGGGAGCACCGCACTGTCAGAGTGTCAGCACCGAGGGAGCGGGCACTGTCGGAGGGTCAGTGCTGAGGGAGCGCCGCACTGTCAGAGGGTCAGTGCTGAGGGAGTGGGCACTGTTGGAGGGTCAGTGCTGAGGGAGTGGGCACTGTTGGAGGGTCAGTGCTGAGGGAGCGCTGCACTGTCAGAGGGTCAGTGCTGAGGGAGTGGGCCCTGTTGGAGGGTCAGCACTGAGGGAGTGGGCACTATCGGAGGGTCAGTGCTGAGGGAGTGGGCACTGTCGGAGGGTCAGTGCTGAGGGAGTGGGCACTGTTGGAGGATCGGTGCTGAGGGAGTGGGCCCTGTTGGAGGGTCAGCACTGAGGGAGTGGGCACTGTCGGAGGGTCAGTGCTGAGGGAGTGGGCACTGTCAGAGGGTCAGTGCTGAGGGAGTGGGCACTGTTGGAGGATCGGTGCTGAGGGAGTGGGCACTGTCAGAGGGTCAGTGCTGAGGGAGTGGGCACTGTTGGAGGATCGGTGCTGAGGGAGTGAGCACTGTTGGAGGGTCGGTGCTGAGGGAGTGGGCACTGTGGGAGGGTCAGTGCTGAGGGAGTGGGCACTGTTGGAGGATCGGTGCTGAGGGAGTGGGCACTGTTGGAGGGTCGGTGCTGAGGGAGTGGGCACTGTGGGAGGGTCAGTGCTGAGGGAGCACTGCACTTTTGGAAGCTTACTGTTTTCAGTATGACCATAAACTGGCTGCCCGCCAGTGTGAGTATATACACTTCTGTTGGAAGGAGACTGGGTGAGGCCTGTAATTACTGCAATGAAAACAATTCAATAGTGCATTGGAGATAATGGGAACTGCAGATGCTGGAGATTCCAAGATAATAAAATGTGAGGCTGGATGAACACAGCAGGCCAAGCAGCATCTCAGGAGCACAAAAGCTGACGTTTCGGGCCTAGACCCTTCATCAGAGAGGGGGATGGGGGGAGGGAACTGGAATAAATAGGGAGAGAGGGGGAGGCGGACCGAAGATGGAGAGTAAAGAAGATAGGTGGAGAGGGTGTAGGTGGGGAGGTAGGGAGGGGATAGGTCAGTCCAGGGAAGACGGACAGGTCAAGGAGGTGGGATGAGGTTAGTAGGTAGCTGGGGGTGCGGCTTGGGGTGGGAGGAAGGGATGGGTGAGAGGAAGAACCGGTTAGGGAGGCAGAGACAGGTTGGACTGGTTTTGGGATGCAGTGGGTGGGGGGGAAGAGCTGGGCTGGTTGTGTGGTGCAGTGGGGGGAGGGGATGAACTGGGCTGGTTTAGGGATGCAGTGGGGGAAGGGGAGATTTTGAAACTGGTGAAGTCCACATTGATACCATATGGCTGCAGGGTTCCCAGGCGGAATATGAGTTGCTGTTCCTGCAACCTTCGGGTGGCATCATTGTGGCACTGCAGGAGGCCCATGATGGACATGTCATCAAGAGAATGGGAGGGGGAGTGGAAATGGTTTGCGACTGGGAGGTGCAGTTGTTTGTTGCGAACTGAGCGGAGGTGTTCTGCAAAGCGGTCCCCAAGCCTCCGCTTGGTTTCCCCAATGTAGAGAAAGCCGCACCGGGTACAGTGGATGCAGTATACCACATTGGCAGATGTGCAGGTGAACCTCTGCTTAATGTGGAATGTCATCTTGGGGCCTGGGATGGGGGTGAGGGAGGAGGTGTGGGGACAAGTGGGGTTGGAGGGCAGTGTGGAGCGAACAAGGGAGTCACGGAGAGAGTGGTCTCTCCGGAAAGCAGACAGGGGTGGGGATGGAAAAATGTCTTGGGTGGTGGGGTCGGATTGTAAATGGCGGAAGTGTCGGAGGATAATGCGTTGTATCCGGAGGTTGGTAGGGTGGTGTGTGAGAACGAGGGGGATCCTCTTGGGGCGGTTGTGGCGGGGGCGGGGTGTGAGGGATGTGTCGCGGGAAATGCGGGAGACGCGGTCAAGGGCGTTCTCAATCACCGTGGGGGGGAAGTTGCGGTCCTTAAAGAACTTGGACATCTGGGATGTGCGGGAGTGGAATGTCTTATCGTGGGAGCAGATGCGGCGGAGGCGGAGGAATTGGGAATAGGGGATGGAATTTTTGCAGGAGGGTGGGTGGGAGGAGGTGTATTCTAGGTAGCTGTGGGAGTCGGTGGGCTTGAAATGGACATCAGTTACAAGCTGGTTGCCTGAGATGGAGACTGAGAGGTCCAGGAAGGTGAGGGATGTGCTGGAGATGGCCCAGGTGAACTGAAGGTTGGGGTGGAAGGTGTTGGTGAAGTGGATGAACTGTTCGAGCTCCTCTGGGGAGCAAGAGGCGGCGCCGATACAGTCATCAATGTACCGGAGGAAGAGGTGGGGTTTGGGGCCTGTGTAGGTGCGGAAGATGGACTGTTCCACGTAACCTACAAAGAGGCAGGCATAGCTGGGGCCCATGCGGGTGCCCATGGCCACCCCCTTAGTCTGTAGGAAGTGGGAGGAGTCAAAAGAGAAGTTGTTGAGTGTGAGGACGAGTTCCGCTAGGCGGATGAGAGTGTCGGTGGAGGGGGCCTGGTCGGGCCTGCGGGACAGGAAGAAGCGGAGGGCCTTGAGGCCATCTCCATGTGGAATGCAGGTGTACAGGGACTGGACGTCCATGGTGAATATGAGGTGTTGGGGGCCAGGGAATTGGAAGTCCTGGAGGAGGTGGAGGGCGTGGGTGGTGTCACGGACATAGGTGGGGAGTTCCTGGACCAAAGGGGAGAAAATGGAGTCCAGATAGGTGGAGATGAGTTCGGTGGGGCAGGAGCAGGCTGAGACAATGGGTCGACCAGGGCAGGCAGGTTTGTGGATTTTGGGAAGGAGATAGAAACGGGCTGTGCGGGGTTGGGGAACAATGAGGTTGGAGGCTGTGGGTGGGAGGTCCCCTGAGGTGATGAGGTCATGAATGGTGTTGGAGATGATGGTTTGGTGCTCGGGTGTGGGGTCATGATCGAGGAGGCGGTAGGAGGTGGTGTCGGAGAGTTGGCGTCTGGCCTCGGCGATGTAGAGGTCAGTGCGCCATACTACCACTGCGCCACCCTTGTCTGCGGGTTTGATGGTGAGGTTGGGGTTGGAGCGGAGGGAGCGGAGGGCTGCCCGTTCTGCGGGGGAGAGGTTGGAGTGGGTGAGAGGGGTGGAGAGGTTGAGGCGGTTAATGTCTCGACGGCAGTTGGAGATGAAGAGGTCGAGGGAGGGTAGGAGGCCTGGGGGTGGTGTCCAGGAGGAGGACTTGTGTTGGAAGCGGGTGAAGGGGTCAGTGGAAGGAGGGTTGGGTTCCCGGTTGAAGAAGTAGGCATGCAGGCGAAGACGGCGGAAAAACTGCTCTATGTCCGACCGTGACTGGTATTCGTTGATGTGTGGCTGTAGGGGGACAAAGGTGAGCCCCTTGCTCAGGACTGACCGTTCGTCCTCAGTCAGTGGGAGGTCTGGGGGGATGGTGAAGATTTGGCAGGGCTCAGGGTGGCTGTCTCCTCTGGGGTTGCAGGCTGTGGAGGTTGTGGGCGGAGCGATGATGTCGTCGGCCGTGGGCGGGGTTCCGTCGGCCGTGGGCGGGGTTCCGTCGGCCGTGGGCGGGGTTCCGTCGGCGTCGACCGTGGGCGGGGTTCCGTCGGCGTCGACCGTGGGCGGGGTTCCGTCGGCGTCGACCGTGGGCGGGGTTCCGTCGGCCGTGGGCGGGGTTCCGTCGGCGTCGGCCGTGGGCGGGGTTCCGTCGGCGGTTGGAGGATCGGGGTGGGCGGCAGCAGCTGCGGTGAGGGTGGTGTGTGGGCTGTAGTACCTGGACGTGGAGGTGGTGACTGCAGCAGCGGTTCCGGAAGTGGTGTGGCCGGCGGAGGCCGATGTGACGTCATCGGTTGGGTCTCCGGCCGTGTCCTCATGGTCAATGGCGGCGGGTGCATGGTGGGGGCGGGGCAGGGACAGAGTCGGGATTTGGGAGGCGCAGGAATCCTCTTGTGGGTGGAAGGGCCCCGTGAGTTGGTTGTACTTAGGATTTTTGGTGTCCAGTAAAGCTGAGTGGAACTGGGTGTTCAGTCTGTGGATCCTGCGGAGGATAAAAAACAGCAGGGGTCCTGTGCGGGTCTGGGAGAGGGAGGCTCTGAGCTGGGGCAGGCTGGATTGCAGTGTGTGGAGGTGCCGGCGCATGGCTGCGAGTGTCTGTCTCAGGCAACCAGCTTGCAACTGATGTCCATTTCAAGCCCACCGACTCCCACAGCTACCTAGAATACACCTCCTCCCACCCACCCTCCTGCAAAAATTCCATCCCCTATTCCCAATTCCTCCGCCTCCGCCGCATCTGCTCCCACGATAAGACATTCCACTCCCGCACATCCCAGATGTCCAAGTTCTTTAAGGACCGCAACTTTCCCCCCACGGTGATTGAGAACGCCCTTGACCGCGTTTCCCGCGACACATCCCTCACACCCCGCCCCCGCCACAACCGCCCCAAGAGGATCCCCCTCGTTCTCACACACCACCCTACCAACCTCCGGATACAACGCATTATCCTCCGACACTTCCGCCATTTACAATCCGACCCCACCACCCAAGACATTTTTCCATCCCCACCCCTGTCTGCTTTCCGGAGAGACCACTCTCTCCGTGACTCCCTTGTTCGCTCCACACTGCCCTCCAACCCCACCACACCCGGCACCTTCCCCTGCAACCGCAGGAAATGCTACACTTGTCCCCACACCTCCTCCCTCACCCCCATCCCAGGCCCCAAGATGACATTCCACATTAAGCAGAGGTTCACCTGCACATCTGCCAATGTGGTGTACTGCATCCACTGTACCCGGTGCGGCTTTCTCTACATTGGGGAAACCAAGCGGAGGCTTGGGGACCGCTTTGCAGAACACCTCCGCTCAGTTCGCAACAAACAACTGCACCTCCCAGTCGCAAACCATTTCCACTCCCCCTCCCATTCTCTTGATGACATGTCCATCATGGGCCTCCTGCACTGCCACAATGATGCCACCCGAAGGTTGCAGGAACAGCAACTCATATTCCGCCTGGGAACCCTGCAGCCATATGGTATCAATGTGGACTTCACCAGTTTCAAAATCTCCCCTTCCCCCACTGCATCCCTAAACCAGCCCAGTTCATCTCCTCCCCCCACTGCACCACACAACCAGCCCAGCTCTTCCCCCCCACCCACTGCATCCCAAAACCAGTCCAACCTGTCTCTGCCTCCCTAACCGGTTCTTCCTCTCACCCATCCCTTCCTCCCACCCCAAGCCACACCCCCAGCTACCTACTAACCTCATCCCACCTCCTTGACCTGTCCGTCTTCCCTGGACTGACCTATCCCCTCCCTACCTCCCCACCCACACCTTCTCCACCTATCTTCTTTACTCTCCATCTTCGGTCCGCCTCCCCCTCTCTCCCTATTTATTCCAGTTCCCTCCCCCCATCCCCCTCTCTGATGAAGGGTCTAGGCCCGAAACGTCAGCTTTTGTGCTCCTGAGATGCTGCTTGGCCTGCTGTGTTCATCCAGCCTCACATTTTATTATCAATAGTGCATTGTCTTTGTCAAGCCGTTTGAGACTGTCTGAACACCCTGGAATGAACTGTAGATAACAAATGATAAAAAATGTGAGCTCTAATGTAAGTAAGTACATGAGGATGTGTTTATCAAACTATGTCCAACCCCTTCAGCTAAATTTGCATAGCTATTAAGAGTTTATATTCTTCATTCAGTCATCATTTTTAAAGCAATAATATCAGAAAAGAACAATGCTATTGAAGGTTGCATGAATGTTGTGGAATTTGTAGAATCTGCTTGAATGTATTCAAAATGTTCTGACATTTATTAAGAGCATTCAGAGTCTGTGTTCTGGGCTCTCTGAGCTCAGATGTTGTGATGACAAACTCTGTACGAATACTGTACAAAGCTGTGGGGGGCTTAGACTGAAATCCTATTCATTGCTGTGGTTTACATAGCCTTAGCATTAGCCTAGACCTCTGTTCAGTGACATTTCTGCTGGCTGTTGAATGATGGGATGAGCTCCCAAAGTTCGAATAATCCACTCCAAACCCTCTTCACACCATTGAATAAGATGAAGGATCTCAGCTACATTTCACACCTCAAACTCTCTGGAATGTGATAGATGTGTCCCATTCATAACCTTCATCATAGCTTCCATACTGACAGCTGATGCATTCACTAGGGCTTTTCCTGGTGACTTCCAAGAAACCCAGATGAGATTGTAAGACAACAAAATGTGAGGCTGGATGAACACAGCAGGCCAAGCAGCATCTCAAGAGCACAAAAACTGACGTTTCGGGCCTAGACCCTTCATCAGAGAGGAGGATGGGGTGCGGGTTCTGGAATAAATAGGGAGAGAGGGAGAGGCGGATCGAAGATGGAGAGAAAAGAAGATAGGTGGAGAGGAGAGTATAGGTGGGGAGGTAGGGAGGGGATAGGTCAGTCCAGGGAAGACGGACAGGTCAAGGAGGTGGGATGAGGTTAGTAGGTAGGAAATGGAGGTGCGGCTTGAGGTGGGAGGAAGAACAGGTTAGGGAGGCAGAGACAGGCTGGGCTGGTTGTGTGATGCAGTGGGGGGAGGGGATGAATTGGGCTGGTTTTGGGATGCGGTGGGGGAAGGGGAGATTTTGAAGCTGGTGAAGTCCACATTGATACCATTGGGCTGCAGGGTTCCCAAGCGGAATATGAGTTGCTGTTTCTGCAACCTTCGGGTGGCATCATTGTGGCACTGCAGGAGGCCCATGATGGACATGTCATCTAGAGAATGGGAGGGGGAGTGGAAATGGTTTGCGACTGGGAGGTGCAGTTGTTTATTGCGAACCGAGCGGAAGTGTTCCGCAAAGCGGTCTGTCTGCCTCCCCTCCTCTCCCTATTTATTCCAGAACCCTCACCCCATCCCCCTCTCTGATGAAGGGTCTAGGCCCAAAACGTCAGCTTTTGTGCTCCTGAGATGCTGCTTGGCCTGCTGTGTTCATCCAGCCTCACATTTTATTATCTTGGATTCTCCAGCATCTGCAGTTCCCATTATCCCAGATGAGATTGTATTGTGTCCCTATCTTTACTTCTGAGAACTTTGCTTCTGACTCATGGAGAAAATATCTATGCCCGAGCTGACATTGGCTTGAATTCATTTAAGCAAGTCTGCGGGTTCCCAGGAGGGCTGGGAAACACCCAGGGGTTTAGGATAAAAACCCAGAGAAATTCTCCCTGCGTTTTCAATCTTAGTACACTGTCCTCACACCATCCTTCACACTAACTTTAAAACCATCCCCTGCAGCACCTCAAGGAACTCAGTCCCAACTCTGTTAAGGGGCAGTTGTATTTGCTGCTAACAGCTTTATACATCTCCCAGATTTCTTGGCAGGATGTGGATGCCCAAGCCCATTATTTACTATCCATCCCTAATTGCCCCTGAAGAGGGTAATTGTGAACCACCATCTTGCACCACTGCAGTGGTATGGGGCCGGAGTTTTGCAATTAAAAACCCAAAGAGCTGCAGAAACAAAAGCAGAACTGAGCAGGGTCAGGCAGCGTCTGTGCAGAGAAATCAGGGGTTAACGTTTCAGCTCACTGTTTCCCCGGGAAAACGTTAACATTTTTCCCCTGTATCCATCGCCGTGTAACTGCAGGACTCAGCCACTAGATGGTGGCATGGGGCAGGTTTTCCGAGAACTTCACACTGACACAGGAACTACACGCAGAGGCAGAAGTTGCTGGAGAAACTTAGCAGGTCTGGCAGCTCCTGTGGAGAGAAATCAGAGCTAATGTTTCGGGTCCGGTGACCCTTGCTCAGAATGGCACCATGTTTTTTTTTAAACAGGTTGCAGAAATTGACCGTGGGCAGTGCCTTGATGCATTTATTGGGATGAGATAAAAACACACCCCTTTGTGACCCTTCCTCAATCATACCCACCCCCTGCCCCCGATGCCAATGGCTAATGTTCAACGCCAAAGGTACGAAGCACCTGCAGACTACGGGGTCCCGAAACCTAGTGAGGTCCAAAGAGAAAACCATTGAGTGAGCTGGAATCCAGTGGGATCACCCCACCTCCTGCCTGTTTACCTTGGATTACCTGGAGGTGACCAATCGCGAGTTGCCTCCTTGCTCCTAACCTGTTGTGTGAGCACCTCTCTGCGGACACGATCCAACTGGCTCCCAAAACTCAAGAGAGTTTTTAAACAGGGAGAAACGCTTCTCTCTCAGAAATGGATTGAGAAGCAGCGGACATGGACTCAAATCATTTTGTGAAAGTGTTGCTGTTCAGACCAGACTCCCTCAAAATAAATAGATGGATATATAGATAGATAGATAAATAGACAGACGGATTAGATAGATAGATTTGATAGATAAATAGACAGATAGATTTGATAAATATACAGATGGATAGACAGATAGATAGCTAGACAAATTATAAAGACAGATTAGATAGATAGATAGCTGGCATGTTGTTCCTATACAATTGGATTGATCAGACCACTGAATTTAAACCAAAACATGGTTTATTCAATTTGATTTGATTTGTTGTAGTCACATGTTCTGCGTACTGTGAAAAGTTTCGTTTTGCGAGCAGTACAGGCAGATCACAACATACAAGGACATACAGAACACAAACTGCTTAGACAGCGAGGCACACAGGTTTACAGCTGTACAGGAGGTGCACACAGCAAGAACAATATTAAACAAGACCCTTCTGAGGAAGGGTCACCCAGACCCGAACTCAGATTTTCCTTCACAGATGCTCAGCTTTTCCAGCAAGTTCCGTTTTTGTTCAAGGTCAGCATTAGATTTGAAGTTAGAGCGATCGATTCAGCAGGGAAATGGTCGCTCTTGAGCCTTTGCTGCGCGTGTTTAAGTTTCTGTGCCCTCAGCTGGAAGAGATCATTTCTGCCGCGGGAGGGGGCTTTGATGAGATTGGCTGCCTTTCTGAAGCAATGTGATGTGTGGGTGGGGCCCATGGACAGGAGGTTGCCTTCTGTGGCTGTTAAAATACAACAAAAGAAAGAAAAGAACCTTGAAACAGCTTAACTCTATCGGAAAATGTAACAGAATAATAGATTATTAACTACTAAACAGCAACCGTTACAATATAGTAATATCCCATAAGCAAATTCCTGGCAAAGGCAAATTTAGAAAAGATACAGATTGTCCCTCATGTAACTCCAGTGGAGAAAACTCTGAGATAGCGCAGCAAGGAGAGAAGTACTGCTGACAACCCAGTAAAGACTTTAGCTGAAAACTAAAAGTGAAAATCCTGCTTCTGTGGAAGCTTGACTCCTACCAACCCAGGATGCTTCTATTGTTCCTGCATTTTAAAAGAAACCCAGGACCTCAGAAGCTGTTTGTGAGTTTTCTGCACCTCTGCCCTAAAATCTTCCTCCAGATAAAACCACAACAATTTTAAAGCTGTGGTATTGTCACCAAAGAAGATGCTGCTCGGCCTGCTGTGTTCATCCAGCCCCACACTTTGTATTCTTGGATTCTCCAGCATCTGCAGTTCCCACTATCTCTGACCACACTAGATAGAACTTTGTCCCACAGATGGCTCAGTTCCTCAGCTCACATATTGGCCAAGTCAATTCACTCAGCGATGTTAGTAGGCACCTCAGGAGAAGGTGGGACTTGAACCCAGATCGTCTGCTTCAGGGGTAGGGACACCAAGGCTGTGTCACAACAGCCCCTCGCATATCGTAGCTCCTGTCCCAGGGCCAGCCACCTTGGTCAATACCTTCCCCCTCCCATCACAAAATCTGAAGAGAGGATGCTCACTGATCCAGCGCTCCCAGCCTGATGAGACAGGGGAAGTTAATCAGAAATGAAAATAGTAAGACCTGCAGAAGTGGGTCACTCAACATCTGTAGAGAGAGAAAAAAAAGAACAGTTTATATTCTGAGTCCAATTCGACTTCTTCAGACTTGGAATGCTGACCCTTCCCACAGCTGCCGTCACCCCTGTTGTGTTTTTTCCAGCCTTCTCTTTGCAGCATCCGCAGCATTTTGGTTTTTTAAAATTCAGGTTTATCTGGATGGTAGCCAGGCTGAGATTTTACATCCCATGGTGATAGATGTAAATCTGTGGACCCTTTGTGCCCCACGGAGGTTGACGTGGTTCGTGGATCAGACAGTTCCATGTGTACAAGGCATATAGACAAACTGGGCGAAGGCAACTTGCAGAGTAGATTATAAAACTCTGACAAAGATCCCGGAGAGAGATGAGGAGAAATATTTGGAATCAGACAGTTCACAGAACTTGTTATTTTGGGAAATGTGGTGGAAACCGATTACTTTGAAAAGGAAGTTAACAAAATACCAGGGAGGGTACTGATAGTGTCATAGATGAATTGTAGAGTCCCTGCAGTACAGAATGAGGTTATTTGGTCCATCGAGTCTGCACTGACCATCCAAAGCACGTCCCACTCAAATCCAATACCACCCCTATAATGAAAATGGATATTGCTGGAAAAGTTCAGCAGCATCTGTGAAGGGGAAATCAGAGTTAATGTTTCAGGTGCAGGGATCCTTCCTCAGAACCTGTAACCCTGCATTTCCCATGGCCAATCCACCCTAACCTGCACATCTTTGGACTGTGGGAGGAAACCGGAGCACCCGGAGGAAACCCACACAGACACAGGGAGAATGTGCAAACTCCGCACAGACAGTCGTCCGAGGGTGGAATCGAACCTGGGTCCCTGGAGCTGTGAGGCAGCAGGGTGAACCACTGAGCTACCACTCTGCTGAAGAACCAGAATGGGCTCAATAGCCCTCCCTGTGCTATTGTTTTTCTCAGCTATTGGTGCGGCTTTTTTTTAATTAACATTCCCCTGTTAACCTCTGTAAAACCAGCTTTCCTTAACACTAAGGGTAGAGCCTATAACCCAGCAGCAAATCGTCCTTGTACGTTTTCCCCACCTCATTCACCTGGCTTGTTTTTCCCAACCAGTGGCTGTGCCAGCAGTGCATTACTAGCCCCGCATCATTAGCATTGAATCACCAGCTCTCCTTCCTGTTGATGTGCTACACATCATACATGCAGGCATTTTTACTGCCTCATCCAGCAAAGTGTAGGATGCAAATACCCGCGGCTTGCCTTGAAATAACTCACAAAACAAATCTGGTCATGTGCAACCAGGAAAAAAAATCAGGAGAATAAAATGTTCCAGAATCACTTTGGTCTTTAGACAAAAACTTGGCTTTCACCTCCAGTCGCAATTATAATTACTCTGTCTTCAAAACCAGCATTGTCAATTTGACTTGGACTACATAATCCAACCTGAAAGAAGCGCCAATCACAAATTCACCCACATGCTAAAGTTTGAGCATTAATAATAACAGTTTTGTTGCACAGATCGCAAACTCAAACTTGCAAATTAAGAGCAGGAATGTAACACACAGGTCCTACAGCCTACTCTCCCAGTCAATAAGATCATTTCTGATCAGATTAAACCACATTCCTACTTAGCTCCAGCAACACTTCATCTGCTTTCTTATCAAGAACGTATCAAACTTTGTGCTTAAAAATCGAGCAGGAGTCTGTTTCGAATGCCTTTACAGGAAGAGATTTCCAAACATTCATAATTGATAAGCACTGATTTACCACTAGCAGCACTGTGTGGGAGTTACCAGTATGTGTCTTAATGCAGAGATAACAAGGTGTAGAGCTGGATGAACACAGCAGGCCAAGCAGCATCAGAGGAGCAGGAAAGCTGACGTTTCGGGCCTTTTCTGAAGAAGGGTCTAGGCCCGAAACATCAGCCTTCCTGCTCCACTGATGCTGCTGGGCCTGCTGTGTTCATCCAGCTCCACACCTTGTTATCTCAGATTCTCCAGTATCTGCAGTTCCTACTGTCCCTATGTCTAAATACAGACAGGTTCTGAGCCTACCCCTACACCATCCTCGGGTAACTGTGCGATGTTTGCGTCCTCCCTGTGTCTGCGTGGATTTCCTCCGGGTGCTGCGGTTTCCTCCCACAGTCCAAAGATGTGCAGACTAGGTGGATTGGCCAAGCTAAATTGCCTGTAGTGTTCAGGGGTGTGTGGATTATCGGGGGATGGGTCTGGATGGGATGCTCCAAGGGCTGTGTGGACTTGTTGGGCTGAAGGGCCTGTTTCCACACTGTAGGGAGTCCAAAATCTAAAATCTATTTTCTTATCACACTTAAGAATGTATGAAATATATTAAGAAAAGAAAACTGGGTCCGAATGTATACATTTGTAGACCAGGAATGTCTGCATTTTCGTTTTGTAACAATGACGTTTGGACAGGGCATGAAGCTGAAATCTGCAGTTAAACTCTGTAGCTACCAACCTTCACCAGGGCTTAAATGAGACTTCCAATGAAAGAACAATATAATTAGGGACCACTTGAAATTGGATCCTCATAGACCTTTTCAGAAATAATGAGAACTGCAGATGCTGGAGAATCTGAGATAACATAATGTGAAGCTGGATGAACACAGCAGGCCAAGCAGCATCTCAGGAGCACAAAAGCTGACGTTTCGGGCCTAGACCCTTCATCAGGGGAAGGGTCTAGGCCCGAAACGTCAGCTTTTGTGCTCCTCTGATGCTGCTTGGCCTGCTGTGTTCATCCAGCTTCACACTTTATTATCTCATAGACCTTTTGTTTTGGGTGTTAAGTTACACTCAGTTGGCCAGCTTTATACGCACCTGAGTGTGACTTACAATAAAAACATTGGGTTAAGTGATTGAGGGAGTTAGAGAGAGGGAGGGATAGAGGTGTTCTGTTGCTTTTCATAAACTTTTCCAGCATCAAGCGTTGACTCTTACTCTGTAACAGGAGATGACGGTAATCATTTGGTGAGTATCTGGTAGGGTTAGGGTTAGGCTTAGGTTTAGGGTTAGGGAAATTTTATTCTTTGAAGTTTGCATCACATATAAACAGGATGGTTAAGAAGGTGTTTAGTGAGCTTGCCTTCATTGCTCAGACCTTTGAGTATAGGAGTTGGGACATCATGTTGCAGGACATTGTTGAGGATTCTTCTGGAGTGTGTGTCCTGTTCTGGTCACCCAGTTATAGGAAGGTTATTATTAAACTGCTGAGGGTTCAGCAAAGGTTTACCAGGATGTTGCCAGGCCTATGGAAGGTTCGAGTTATAAAGAAAAATACACTGGGACTGCTTTCACTGGAGTGTAGGAGGTTGAGAGGTGACCTTATAAAAGTTAATAAAATAGTGAGGGGTATAGATAGAGTTAATGCTAATTGTCTTTTCCCTTGGATGGGGGATTTCAAGACTGGGGGCACATTTTTAAGGTGACAGGAGAGAGATTTAAACAAGAAATGGGGTGGGGGGGCAAATCTTTTACACAGAGTGTGGTTCATGTGTGGAATGAAATTCCTGAGCAAGTGGTGGATGTGGGCACAGTTACAACATTTAAAGTACATGAATAGGAAAGGTTTGGGGAGGGATATGGGTCAGGAGCAGGCAGGTGGGACTAGTTTAGTTTGGGATTATGCTCAGCAATGACCTGGGACCACAGGGTCTGTTTCTGTGCTGTATGACTCAATGACTCCATATGGTACAGCAATTGGCAGAAAAAAGGTTAATAGAAAACATACAAACCTCAGTAAATATGAAATTGATTGAATAAATTAAGTCACACGACACCAGGTACCTGATGAAGTACAGCACTCAAAAGCTTGTGATTTCAAATAAACCTGTTAGACTATAACCTGGGGTCGTGTGATTTCTGACCTTGTCCACCCCAGTCCAACACCAGCACCTCCACATCGCAAATTAACTCCTATCTTAGAGCACATTAAGAATGCCAGGATAGGTGATGTATCACAGCTGCAGCACATAAGAGTTTCTGGATGCCAATTTAGTTCAGAACAAAGACATTGGTGGCAAATGTTTGAACATTGAGTGGCTTCAGCTCGGAGTTTACACACGAGAGGCGAAGCTGCAGACACTTTGAGGGAGTTAGTTCCCTGGATATTTCATCATAAGATTGGTTTGGTCAGAGTACATGAGAGTGCATCTGCTGGTGAGGCAGAGGAGGGGACTCAGACAGCACAAACACTGAACAGTCAGCCTTCACCGTTTTCCAGACAGATTTGAGTTTCCCACCTTGTCTGGATGAGAGTGGGGACTGATGAGCAAACTGACCTGGTTAACTAGAAATATTACAGATTGTATTGAGTGAAAAGAGAAAAGTACATAATAGTGCGCAGACAATTGGCAGGCCCAAAGATTAGACAGAATGCTAAAAAAGTAACCAAAAAAGTATTGTCAGAAAAAAACCAGTGGACATGAGAAATAATGTAACAACAGCTAAGAAGAATTTTGCTAAATGTTCAAAGAAAAGCTTTCCTGCTCCTCTGACTGTGCTTGGCTTGCTGTGTTCATCCGGCGGTACACCTTGTTATAACAAAATGACTGTTGGTCCTAAAATAAGCAAGACTGGAGAACTAATAATTGGAAATAACGAAATGTCAGAACAGGTACCTGAGACCAGTTTTCATAGAGTTTGAGTATGGGTGACACGGTGGCTCAGTGGTTAGCACTGTAGCCTCACAGTGCCAGGGACCCAGGTTCAAATCCACCCTCGGGGTAACCGTCTGTGTGGAGTTTACGCATTCTCCCCGTGTCTGCGTGGGTTTCCTCCCACAGTCCAAAGATGTGCAGGTTAGGGTGGATTGGCCATGCTAAATTGCCCATAGTGTCCAGGGGTGTGTGGTTACAGGGGGTTGGGTCTGGCTGGGATGCTTCAAGGGGCAGTGTGGACTTGTTGGGCCGAAGGGCCTGTTTCCACACTGTAAGGAATCTAATCTAATAACAGTATAGAAAGAGGTCATTCAGCCAATTGAGTCCTATGCCAGCCATCAAGCACCTATTTAAAGTATTAAGGACATTGGGAGCAGGTCTGAGTTGGATGATCATGTAGAATCCCTACAGTAAGGATGTGGGCCACTTAGTCTGCAGTAACCCTCCAAACAGTATCCCACCCAGACCCGCCCTCTCCCTGTATTTCCCATGGCTAACCCAGCTAGCTTCACACTACAGCATGGCCAGTCCACCCTAAGCTGCACATCTTTGGACTGTGGGAGGAAACCGGAGCACCCAGAGGAAACCCACACAGACACGGGGAGAATGTGCAAACTCCACACAAACAGTCACCCGAGGGTGGAATTGAACCCGGGTCCCTGGCGCTGTGAGGCAGCTGCGCGAACCACTGAGCCACAATGCTGCCCACTTTGACTCAAAGGGTCAAATGATCTACGTCTCCTCCTACATTCTGTTTCTTTTTGAAATAACATAATCAAATCCCATTTCTCAGCACTTGGTCCACAGCCTCACTCTCGATGGTACTTCCAATGTTCTTCCAAGATCTTATAAAAAGTAACTAATAAAACAGTTGATGCATTGGTTTTAATTTAATTTTTTGGAAATAAAAACTTGTTTTGGGAAGACCTGGAAAAAACAATTTGCTGATCCATAGGAAGCACAGTATTGGCATAAATTGGTCATTTTCAAATTGGCCAGATTTATGAGCATTGTGCCACTGGGCTCTCAACAGATTACAGTTTATAGAGATGACAGAGATGAAGAGGGATGGTTACCACATTTGTTGGCAACACAAAGATGAGGATGAAAGCAAGCTGTGAGAAACGACTCAAGGAAATTTCCAAACAGCATGGATAAGCTAACCTGTGCCAAATAGTGTATGCTGTGGGAAAATGTGAAACTGTCCATTTTGGCAGGAAAAATGGAAAAAAGCATAAAAATCAAAGGAGTTGCAGATGCTTCAAATCAGGAACAAAGGCAAAGCTTACTGCAAAAGCTCAGCAGGTCTGGCAGTATCTGTGGAGAGAAATCAGAGTTAACCTTTCGGGTCCAGTGACTCTTCCTCAGAAGTTCTAAGGAAGGGTCACTCAACCTGAGATGTTAACTCTGATTTCTCTCCACAGTTGTTGCCAGACTGGCTGAACGTTTCCAGCAAATTCTGCCTTTGTGAGAAAGAAGCATATTATCTGAAATGGCGAGGGGCTGCAGGTCTCAGAGATGCAGAGGCAGCTGGGAGTCCCAGTGCATGAATCACAGAAGGTTAGTGTGCAGAGACAGCAAGTAACCAGGAAAACTCATGGAATGGTGACTCAGTGGTTAGCACAGCTGCTTCTTGGTGCCAGGGACCTGGGATCAATAACACCCTCGGGTGTCTGTCTGTGCGGAGTTCGCATGCACTTCCTGTGTTTGCTTGGGTTTCCTCCAACAGTCCAAAAGTATCCAGGTTAAGGTGGATTGGCCATGCTAAATTGCACATAGTGTGCAGGGATAGGTGGGTTAGCTATGGGAAATGTAGGGTTCGGTCAGGGTAGGACACATTTCACAGGGTCAGTATTGACTCAATGGGGTGAATGGTGTGCCTGCACAGTGCAGGGGTTCTATGCTTTGTTATGATTAGGGAAGTCCAATAGTAAAGCAGGGTTGTGATTCTCATGTTATCCAGAGGGGTAAGACGCTTCTTGCTAAGATGTGGAGTTGCCAGTGTCTGACTGGGGTGGACAAGGTCAGGAATCATGCAACACCAGATTATAACCCAACAGGAACAAAAACAAAGTTGCTGGAAAAGCTCAGCAGGTCTGGCAGCATCTGTGGAGGAGAAAACAGAGTTAGTGTTTCGGGTCACCAGACATAAAACATTAACTCTGTTTTCTCCTCCACAGATGCTGCCAGACCTGCTGAGCTTTTCCAGCAACTTTGTTTTTGTTCCTGATTTACAGCATTCGTGGTTCTTTTGGTTTTATTGCGGCCCAACAGGTTTATTTCAAATTACACAAGCTATCCTGGCACTGCTCCTTCATCAGGTGGAGCTGGGCATTTGCAGACGAGAGAGATGCAGCCTCCCGAAAGTGGCCTTTGACATGTCTCTGTTCCTGGTGAACAAAAGACACACACTGCACCTTCAGTGTTTGGATATATCCCCCACCCATCCACCCGCACCGAGCAATGCCAAAGAGGGTGGGCGATCGGGCTCTGAAAGCTGTTTCTGTTTTGCAGGCTGTTTGAAACCCACCCCGAATGTAAAGACATTTTCTTCCTGTTCCGGGACATTGACGATCTTCAGCAGCTGAAGATGAGCAAGGAGCTACAATCACACGGGCTCCGGTCAGTGATTCGAACATGATGGTGGTAACTGGGCCGATCGGGGCTAATAACCTGCCACTCATGTTTTCAAGGGGCAGGACATGGGTACAAGGGCGGGGGCGGGAGCAGGGGGAATGCAGTTAGTGAATATTTCCATCTGCATATCCACGAGTGTTCCAAACCTCACCTATAACACAGGTCTGCGGATTAGCTCATGAGCTGGAACTCAACCCTGAGCGAGGCACCTCTGTGTCTGTTCCATTACGCGACCTCCATCATCACAGCAAGTAGAGAACAGCCAGTTCAGCACTTTAATAGAGTCGGCGCTGCACAAATGCAGGGGTAACAGCAGCCACTGAGTGCGAGGCTTCGTCAGCGATGTTGGAGGGTGTAGCACGTCTGATCAATAAAAGGCCTTTCTCCCTGGGCCCCTTATTAATGCCCCAGCCACTGCCAGTCAAACCAGGCTGTTGAATTGTGGGAGCTTGCTGTGCACTAATCGGTTCATGCATTGCCCACAAAGCAGTGAGTGTACACTGTTCAGGAGTAGGGCCCTTGTGTCAAAGTGGCATTGTCCCTGCATCTAAGCCCAGGAGGCTGTAGGTTCAAATCCCGCCTGCCCCAGACGTGTGTCATAATATCTGTGAGCAGCAATAAAAAAAAGTGCCCTTGCGATGCAGTGGTATTGTCCCTGCCTCTCAACTAGAAGACACAGGTTCAAGTCCCACCTGCAATGTTTCATAATGTGACTGAACTGATAGTTTAGGGAAATATCTACACTTTAAAAATGGTTAGCTTTCTGTAGAGGGCTCAGGGACATCCTGAAGGATGCTATATGAATGCACCTGTTTCTTTCTGACTCTGAGCTTCAGGCAGGTTGTGGATCAGATATGGGTCCAATGTTGATGGGCAATTCTCCTCTCAGGCTGGGCCTGGATCCAGTTGCTCTCACCACCTCACTTCCTCCCACCATCTCCGCAAGCTCCGTATTGCTCACTTCCTCTGACATTGTTGGAATTACGGCAGGAGCTACAGGAGGTGCAGCATCACAAATATCTGCCCAGCCAAGCAAGGTACACACATGTTGTTTCATATTTCCATCCCGGACCCATTCCGCTGCCTCTGAGTAACATTAAAAGCAGAGAAGATATACTCACCTAAGAAAAAACATCATAATGCAAAAAGGAGTTGCACAAAAGACGGTTAATAATCCTTCAGTTGAATTGCAGATAAATGAGGACAATTAGGTTGATGCAGATTGTGAGAATTTAATCATTTTCCAGCTCTCTTATTTACAGATAATGCCAGAGAGCCCCGGAGAGTTGGTGAGGAGTACACACAGTGCAATGTTTGCAGAGAAGTGGGAAAACTGCCAAATTAATTCTTTACAAGTCAAGACAGGAAAAATTCCAAAAAAATCTTTTCCACTCAGAAATCCACAGATGGTCTCCTTACAGGGACACATTGATAAGAAATCCTCACAGTTAAGGTTGTGTGAATCCTGTCCATCTCGCTGCCACCTTTCCCCACTTGTCTGGGATTGAGAGGTGTCTTTGTGACAATCAATTGCCCCCTGTAAGTGCTGACCTGGCTCCACTACTGGGTCTGTCTTGTCGCTCCCCACTGCCTGGCCCTGAAGTCGGGACAGCTTTATGTTGTACTCACTTCTCCTTCGTCTGGTTCGATTGGAGGGTGAGGGTGTCTGGCTGTGATATATCACCAAATTCCGAACTGTGGGATTTTTAACAAAGTCCTTGGGTGCCGGTTGCGGCCATCACCTGTTTTGCTGGCAGCGTGGTTCTGTGTGGTAGTGAATGTTCACGCTGGCAGTGATCAGTCCGTGCTCCATGTCTGGTCTGCTCTGTCCCCTGGTGCTGGTTCGGTTAGTGACCTTTGTCTGCTCTCCGCTGCCAATAATCTGAGCTTAAAACATGGGAAAGTAGCTCAGCCATTTTACTCACACTAGTCTGCGCTAGATTCTTGGCTAGAGAGTGTCGCATTTATTATTGTTTATTCATGGGGCGTGGGCATTGCTGGCTGGGCCCAGCATTTATTGCCCGTCCCTAGTTGCCCCTTGAGAAGGTTGAACAGCTGCAGTCCATGTGCTGTGGGTTGACCCACAATGCCCTTAGGGAGGGAATTCCAGGGTTTTGACCCAGCGACACTGAAGGAACGGCGATATATTCCCAAGTCAGGATGGTGAGTGGCTCAGAGGGGAATGTGCAGGGGGTGGTGTTCCCACGTACCTGCTGCCCCTTGTCCTTCTGGATGGGAGTGATTGTGGGTTTGGAAGGTGCTGTCTGAGGATTTTGGTGAATTTCTGCAGGGCATCTTGTAGCTGGTACACACTGCTGCGACTGAGCGTCGGTGGGGGGAGGGAGTGGGATGTTTCTGGATGTGGTGCCAATCAAGCGGGGACTGCTTTGTCCTGGACGGTGTTGAGTTTCTTGAGGGTTGTTGGACCTGCCCCGATCCAGGGCCAGTGGGGAGTATTGCATCCCACTCCTGACTTGTGCCTTGTAGATGTTGGGACAGGATTTT
The DNA here is from genome assembly GCF_030684315.1 of Stegostoma tigrinum. NCBI lineage: Eukaryota > Metazoa > Chordata > Chondrichthyes > Orectolobiformes > Stegostomatidae > Stegostoma > Stegostoma tigrinum. The sequence goes on along the minus strand of NC_081392.1, from coordinate 17,739,365 downwards.
GGGAGCTACTGGCTGTAGCAATCCTAGTCTTGGTGCCTGGCTCAGACTTATTAGCTTACAATCATCAGTCTCAACACTGACTTCCCCATTTATCCTGTGTAAACACAATCTCCCATTTGTTATTTTACAATCCAATGAAAGAGCGAGATTTAAACATTAGGCCCATTCTTTTGATGTATTTGGTTGAGAAGTTAGTTGAGAAAGTTTGATGGAAATGCAGTCAGGGCTCATCTTCTAGAAGCCCCAATAAGTAGGCAGTGTTGGCTTTGAGAATTAGCTGGTCGTGATATTTCTGCAGGGATTCTCTGAGGATGTTAGTGAGCCAGCTGAATGTTTACAACTCGCAATGCCCAATAGCATGTCCACTAACACAACAGAAATTGCTGAAAAAGCTCAGCAGGTCTGTGACAAGTAATCAGAGTTAATGTTTCAAACCTTACCAAGGATAGGCACTAGTTTGGAGCAAGGTGTGGAGCTGGATGAACACAGCAGGCCAAGCAGCGTCAGAGGAGCAGGGAGGCTGACGTTTCGTGCCTAGACCCTTCTTCAGAAAAAACAGGTTCAGAAGAAGGGCCTAGGCCTGAAACGTCAGCGTTCCTGCTCCTCTGATGTCGCTTGGCCTGCTGTGTTCATCCAGCTCCACACCGTGTTATCTCAGATTCTCCAGCTTCTGTAGTTCCTACTATCCCTGAAAATAGTTTGGAACTGCAGATTTTAAGTCATTGAATGTAAATGCCACTCAATTCTGTGGAGGGAGTTGAAAATATGTGCCCAGGGTTTGAGCTACTGCATTACTAGCCCAATGTCACTAACACTATACCACCATTACCAACCGTTGACCTGCTGATGTGTGTGACGAACTGCCTGTTGACTCTCCACCCTGCCGTTCTTAGTAAGGTAAAATCCAGAAGACCCGCTGTAAATCAGAAACCAAAACACAAATTGCTGCAAAAGCTCAGCAGGTCGGGCAGCACCTGTGGAGAGAAATCAGAGTTAATCCGAAACGTTAACTCTTATTTTTCTTTTCTCCAGAGATGCTGCCCGACCTGCTGAGCTTTTCCAGCAATTTGTGTTTCAGTGCTTGGGAAGATAACCACTTCACCACCTCAGCCCTTAGACAAAGAATGTAAGCATTGAATTGAGAGACTGCGTATTTTTGACAGTAGTTTTATTGTAAGTGAGCTGGGACCAGTGCTTTGACCCTGTTAACTTTCATACTGTCCCTGTGAGCACTTGGGAATTCTCAGAAGGGCAAAGACACTTGGGCGTTCTAGTCCAGGATTCTCTCAAGGTAAGCTTGCAGGTTGAGTCAGTGGTCAGGATGGCAAATGTAATGTTGGCATTTATTTTGAGAGAACTGGAATATAAAAGCAGGGATGTACTACTGAGGCTTTAAAAGGCTCTGGTCGGGCCACATTTGGAGTATTGTGCACAGTTTTGGATCCCATATCTCAGGAAGGATATACTGGCCATGGAGCAGGTTCAGAGGAGGTTCACCAGAATGGTCCCAGGAATGAAAAGCTTAACATATGAGGAATATTTGAGGACTCTGGGGCTATACTTAATGGAGTTTAGAAGGATGAGGGGTGTTCTAATTGAAACTTAGAGAATACCGAATGGCCTGGACAGAGTAGATGTTTGGAAGATGTTTTCATTGGTTGGAGAGACTAGGACCCGAGGGCACAGCCTTAGAGTAAAGGGAAGACCTTTTAGAACCGAGATAAGGAGAAACTTCTTCAGCCAGAGAGTGGTGAATCTATGGAACTCACTGCCACAGAAGGCTGTGGAGGTCAGGTCATTGAGTATATTTAGGACAGTGATAGATAGGTTCTTAATTATCAAGAAGATCAGGGGTTAGAGGGAGAAAGCAGGAGAATGGGGTTGAGGAACTTATCAGCCATGATTGAATGGCGGTGCAGACCCGATGGGCTGAACGGCCTAATTTCTGCTCCTATGTCTTACGGTCTTACTTCCAGAGCAGTACGTTGAAAAGTGAGGGGGAGGAAATGGAGTAAGTTGCAAGATGGTCATAGCTGTCCGGGAATAATGTGTGACGTGTCTCTTTCAGTGTGATGTCCTTCATCGAGAAGAGTGTGGCGAGACTCACACAGCAAGACAAATTGGAACAGCTCGCTTTTGACTTGGGTCGAAGCCATTACAGATACAATGCTCCCCCCAAATATTACGAGGTAAGGTGTATTCTGAGCCGCTCTCCACACTGCAGCCCACCAGCTATTGTCCTGAGTCCATGGCTTTCTTCAGGGAGAATCTGCCCGACTCCCAAAAAACGTGGGGTAGGCTATGAAATGTGGGCAAATCGACTAAGGTGTTCTTCACAGAATCACTGGTACAGTATAGAAGGAGGCCATTCGTCCCATCATGTTGGAAGAACTTAGGAACTGGGAGCAGGAGCAGGCCATTTGGCCCATTGAGCCTGCTCTGCCATTCCATAAGATCTTTCTTGTGGACTCAGCTCCACTTACCCTCCTGTTCACCATAAACTTAATCCGTACTCTGTCCAAAAATCCATCTTTGCCTTAAAAACATTCAATAAGGAAGCCTCAACTGCTTCACTGGGAAGGGAATCCCACAGATTCACAACCCTTTAGGTGAAGAAGTTCCTCCCCAATTCAGTCCTACATCTGTTCCTCCTTATTTTGGGGCGGCGCCCCCTCGTTCTAGTTTCAGCCACCATTGGAAACAACCCCCCCCACCCCACTTCTATCTTATTGTTTGATATGTTTCTATAAGGCCCTCCGTCATTCTTCTGCACTGGTTCTGTCCCCAGTGCCAATCTCCTGCCCTTTCCCCGTATCCCTGCACCCTATTTCCATCCAAATAACCATCCAATGCCCCGCTGGACATTGAGCCCATACATAACATTTCTGACCAGGTGCCTGGGTGTTGAGACAAGACGCTTGCCCTGGGGTGAGCAGTGAGATGCCTATTCACACAATCATTCTCACCCTCATTACCACCCAGTGTCAATCATTGATACTCCCTCTCTCCTTTTCCCTCCCACCGGATCATTGCTGGGAATTCCCCACTGGAGCAGGACACCTAGTAATTTCAACTACCCCTGGTCTCCTCTGGCACCAACATGTCAGGGCGCGCACGCTGTAGGCAGGGACAGCTGGCACACATGATGATATCTGACACGCACCAGCCTCGCCTCATTGTTACTGCGTGTCTCTGACCCAGTTACAGTCCATAATGCTAAAGCAACCGGCATCTTTGATTGGCTCCTGTGCCCACATGGGGTTGGGGGGGGGGCTCCCAGCTCACCGACAGACCCGCTGATGGCTCAGGATCCCTCCCTCCCTCCCTCCTCACTCACTCCCTCCATCACTCCTCACTCCATCCCTTGCCCTCTTCAGTTCTTCCTCATTCCCTCCCTGTCCCTTACTCACTCCTTCCCCACTCCCTCTATCACTCCTCACTCCATCCCTTGCCCTCCTCACTTCTTCCTCATGCCCTCCCTCTTCCTCATGCACTCCTTCCTCATTCCCTCCCTCCTCCTTCACTCACTCCTTCTTCATTTCTCCATCCTCCCTCCTCACTCCCTCCCTCCTCCCTCCCTCACTTCCTCACTCCCTCCCTCTCTCCCTCCCTCTCCCTTATTCTCTTCCTTACTCCCTCCCTCCTCTCTCCTCCCTCACTTCATCACTCCCTCCCTCCTCATCCCTAACTCCATCACTCTCTCCCACTCTCTCCTCACTCCTTCCTCCCTCAATGTCTCCCTCTCCCTCCTCACTCCTTCCTCACTCACTCCTTCCTCACTCCCTCCCTCTCCCTCACTCACTCCTTCATCACTCCCTTCCCATCTCTCCCTTACTTCCTCACTCCCTCACTCCATCATCCCTCCCTCTCCCTCACTCACAGCTTCCTCAACTCCCTCCGTCCTCTCTGCCTCACTCCATCACTCCATCCCTTGCCCTTCTCACTTCTTCCTCATTTCCTCCCTCCTCCCTCCCTCGCTCCATCACTCTCTCCCTCTCTCTCTTGACTCCTTCCTCACTTCCTCCCTCCCTCTCCCTCACTTACAGCTTCCTCACTCCCTCCCTCCTCCCCCTCACTCACTTCCTCCTCACTCCCTCACTCAGTCACTCCTCCCTCCCTCTCCCCTCCCTCACTCCTTCCCCTGGGGTCAATGGGGGTTTGTCTCGACTGTGGGGCCATTCTGTTGCACTCCATCCAGCAGGGTCTCTGGGTCCCCACCCACAAAGTGGGCACCAACAACCCTTTGTCTACCATGTCAGGGGGCAAATGTCTTGGACTGCACAGGGCAGATCAGAGTGCCAATGCCCGACTGGGCCACAGTGACCTTTTAAAGATGGTGCAGGGTCAGAGGTCACGGGCTGCCCAGGAGCAGCAAGAATCTCCAACTGTGGCAAGTGAAAGAATCCAAATTCCTTCTATCTGCATTTTAACACGTCTGCGATCTGGTTTATAATTGGAACTGTTAATATTTCATGTCAAAATAGTGGCAAAAGACATTTTATTCCAACAGGAGAACTTTTCAGGCCCAATTATTCAAGAACAATGCTTTCTACATTCTCTACCTTCTTTTTATAAACTCTGCCTGTTTCCCTCAGTTTCCCTTCCATTTGTCTTTTATTTTCATCATGGTCAAAGCTCGCACTGTGTCCTTCAATTTCTAACTTTTCCCATTGCTGTTCCTTTCCTTTCTCCTTTCAATCACGGGATGTGAGCGTCGCTGGCCAGGCCCATCCCTGGTTGCCCCTTGAGAAGATAGTGGTGCATCACCTTAAAGTGGCCCCACAGCACAACAAGTTATCCCCACCCAGGAAACAGGAATGGGGCACATATTGACATTTACCCATTCATAAACTGGCATGACGTTCAGTTGTTTCGAATCAAATGCGATGGGCTTGTCTTGGTGCCAGGACGAGGTTTGATTTTCTTAACAGACTCCATGTTCATGATGTAGCTGTTGCACTGTTGGCTCGGTGAATGCGGGAGGTTAGCGATACTGCAGTCTGAAACCTGTCTTGTGTTCATGTCACAAACAACCACGAAGCCTCCCAGCTCCTACATTTCTGTCACAAAAGTCTTCTCCAGCTCTCACACTGCTACTGTGCACGTAATTAAATCCAATTCTTGGAGGTTTCAGGACCATCCTGGGCATCTGGTCACACCAAAGATCCCTCTTTCCTTCCCAGAGCTTTCAGTTTTTGGCCATGTAGGAATGGTACCTGAAATACTCTCCCAACATCGCATCTCTAACTCGTCAAGTTCCACCTCCTTAACATTACCAGGTGTCCCTCCTATTCCAGCTGATCTACTGCTCAAACTCTCACTCAATCTTTCATTATTGCTAGACTGGTTGATTCTAACATAGAAACATAGAAGATAGGACCCTTCAGCCCATCGAGCTTGTTCCCCCATTCTTCACGATCATGGCTGATATTCTAACTCAATCCTAATCCTAATCAAGGATTCTAACTCAAGCCTAATCCTGCTTTCTCCCCATAACCTTTGATCCCATTTGCCCCAAGTGCTGTATCTAACCACCTTATGAATACATTCAATGTTTTGGCATCAGCTACTTCCTGTGGTAATGAATCCCACAGGCTCACCTCTCTTTCAGCGAAGAAATGTCTCCTCATCTCCGTCCTAAATCGTCTACCCCAAATCAAGACAGTAACCCCTGATTCTGCACACACCCACCATTAGGAACATCCTCCCTGCATCTACCCTGTCCAGATCTGTTAGAATTTTATAAATCTCTATGAGATCCCCCTCATTCGTCTGAACTCCAGTGAAAACAGTCCCAACCCAGTCAATCTCTCCTCATACATCAGAGCCGCCATCCCCGGAATCAGCCTGGTTAACCTTCGCTGTACTCCCTCGAGAGCAAGAGCATCCTTCCTCAGGAAAGGAGGCCAAAACTGCACACAATATTCCAGGTGTGGTCTCACCAAGGCCCTGTATAACTGCAACAACACGTCCCTGCTTCTGTACACAAAACCTCTCACAATGAAGGCCAACATACCATTTGTCTTCTTTACCGCCTGCTGCACCTGCATGCTTACCTTCAGCAACTGGTGCACAAGGACACCCAGGTCCCACTGCACACTCCCCTCTTCTAATTTACAGCCATTCAGACAGTAATCTACTGTCTTGGTTTTGCTTCCAAAGTGAATAACCTCACATTTACCCAAATTATACTGCATCTGCCACTGATTTGCTCACTCACCCAACCTGTCGGGATCATGCTGAACGATCTCTGCATCCTCGTCACAGCTCACCCTCCCACCCAACTCGGTATCATTTGCAAACTTTGAGATGTTACATTTTATTCCCTTATCCAAATCATTAATGTGCATTGTGAATAGCTGGGGTCCCAGCACTGATCCCTGTGGCACCCCACTAGTTACTGCCTGCCAATTTGAAAAGGACCCATTAATTTCTACTCTTTGCTTCCTCTCTGCCAACCAGTTTTCTGTCCTACATTGACCCCAATCTCATACACCTTAATGTTGCGCAATAATCTCTTAATTGGGACCTTGTCAAACACTTTCTGAAAGTCTAAATATACCACATCAATGGGCTCCCCCTTGTCAACTCCATCAGTTATATCTTCACAGAATTCCAACAGATTTGTCAAGCATGATTTCCTCTTCATAAATCCGTGCTGACTCTGTCTGATCCTGCTACTGCTTTCTAAATGCACTGCTACAAATTCCTTGATAATGGATTTGAGAATTTTTCCCACCACCAATGTTAGGTTCACCTGTCTATAATTCCCTGTTTTTTCTCTACCTCCCTTTTTGAATACTGGAGCGCCATTAGTTACCCTCCAATCTGCAGGAACTGTTCCTGAGTCTACAGAATCCTGGAAGATGACCACCAATGCATCCACTATTTCTACAGCCACTTCCTTAAGTACTCTGGGATGTAGATTATCAGGCTCTGGGGATTTATCCACCACCGCTCCCATCAATTTTCCCAGCACCATTTCTCTACTAATATTGATCTCACTCAGCTCTTCCTTCTCGCTAAATCTTGCATTCTCCAACATTTACAGAATTTGTTTTGTGAGGACAGAACCAAAGTTTGGGTTCAGTTGCGCAGCCATTTCTTTATCCCCTATTATACATTCCTCCATTTCTCTTAGAACTCATAGAATCCCTACAGTGTGGAAACAGGCTCTTCAGCATAACATGTCCACACTGACCCTCAGAGTATCCCACCCCACTAGCCTACACATCCCTGAACACTACGGGATAATTTAAGCATGGCCAATCCACCCCAACCTGCACATCTTTGGATTGCGCGATGAAACCGGAGCACCCAGAGGAAACCCATGCAGACACGGGGAGAACGTGCAAGCTCCACACAGACAGTCCCCTGAGGGTGGAATTGAACCTGGGTCCCTGGCACTGTGAGGCAACATTGCTAACCACTGAGCTGCCGTGCGACCCCAAAACATGCCAGTTTCTGTCTGTAGGAGACCTACAGTTGTCTTCACCAATCTCTTTCTCTTCTACAGCCGACCCTCCCTGAAATTATAGGCAGGGAAAGTTCTGCTGCCCATGACAACTCGAATCAATCAATGACCCACGTTAACCTCAGCTGAGCAAAACTTCTGGGGTTTCAAAATTATTGTTTTGCAATCCGTCCCTGGCCCTTACCCCTCCCTTTGCTCTGCCATCTGCTCCAGCCTCTGACAAACTACTTTCCTGCTAATGTTTCAAAGGAGAGAGCATGCATTGCAGTGAGTGAGAACGGTGGTCGAAATATGTGGAATCTTCGAGTGGCCTCACAATGTTGGGGGAACCTTGCTGACAATTCTGTGAAATATCAGCCCTTTGCTCTCCAGTTGACCACTTGTGAATCACCAATTACCAGGGTCAGGGAGTAGGTGGGTTCTTTTATCTGCACTTCCCAAAACTGAAAAGGCATAAAAGTCCAAAATTTGACCCAAACGGACCTCAGCTCCTGGCACGCAACAGCAAATTACTGCAGATGCTGGAATCTGTACTGAAAACAACAAACACTGGAGATCGTAGTGGGTCAGACAGTATCCATGGACAAAGGGCACATTAACGTTTCGAGTGTAAATAACTCAAAATGTTAGTATGGTCTCTCTCCATGGATGCTGTTTGACACACTGTGATCTCCAGCATTTGCTGTTCCCTGGCATATTCACTGTGTAACTGAACTGTTCAATCCACATCAATTTCCACGCTGCTCCTATTATGAATGAACAAATTTGCGGTTATGATGACCTGTAGACCCGGTCATGTTCTCGTTCCGAATTCCTCGGCACAAAGCACTGATCAAAGCTATTCACATTAACGGAACCAAAAATGTCTGTTATCCAACGAACAGCTTGGTCCAAGGTAATTAAAACCAGTGATGCCTTCAGCTGCCTGGATTCAAGCTCTGGAATTCCCTCCCTATACGTCGCCCTCTCTTTACCTCACTGTCCTCCATTTAGAACCTCCTAAAAATCAACCTCTTCAATCAGTTTAGCCACCTACCCTAAGCTCAATTCACTTCAAAAATGAAGCATTTTGAATTGTTTTATTCTCTTACAGGTGCTATAGCAATGTAAGTGGGTATTGATCTGGCTTGAGTTCTTACCAACTGAAGAATCAATACCATTCATGTCACACTAATGGCCATTTCCAATATCAAATGATCTAACAATGGTCTGTTGACATCTAATGGTATTATCATCACTAAATCCCTCACTGTCAATATCCTGAACTCACCACACAAACACAGCAGCTATAAGACTAGGTCAGAGGCTGGGAATCCTGCAGCGAGTAACTCCCCTCCTGACTCCCCAAAGCCTGTCCCACCATCTACAAGGCACAAGTCAGGAGTGGGATGGAATGCTCCCCACTTGCCCTGGATGGGGGCAGCTCCAACAACAATCAAGAAGCTCAACACCATCCAGGTCAAAGCAGCCCCCGCTCGAATGGCACCACATCCACAAACATCCCACTCCCTCCCCCCACCGACGCTCAGTCGCAGCAGTGTGTACCATCTACAAGATGCCCTGCAGAAATTCACCAAAGATCCTCAGGCAGCACCTTCCAAACCAACAACCACTTCCATCCAGAAGGACAAGGGGCAGCAGTTACGTGGGAACACCACCCCCTGCACATTCCCCTCTGAGCCACTCACCATCCTGACTTGGGAATATATCGCCGTTCCTTCAGTGTCGCTGGGTCAAAACCCTGGAATTCCCTCCCTAAGGGCATTGTGGGTCAACCCACAGCACATGGACTGCAGCTGTTCAACCTTCTCAAGGGGCAACTAGGGACGGGCAATAAATGCTGGGCCCAGCCAGCAATGCCCACGCCCCATGAATAAACAATAATAAATGCGACACTCTCTAGCCAAGAATCTAGCGCAGACTAGTGTGAGTAAAATGGCTGAGCTACTTTCCCATGTTTTAAGCTCAGATTATTGGCAGCGGAGAGCAGACAAAGGTCACTAACCGAACCAGCACCAGGGGACAGAGCAGACCAGACATGGAGCACGGACTGATCACTGCCAGCGTGAACATTCACTACCACACAGAACCACGCTGCCAGCAAAACAGGTGATGGCCGCAACCGGCACCCAAGGACTTTGTTAAAAATCCCACAGTTCGGAATTTGGTGATATATCACAGCCAGACACCCTCACCCTCCAATCGAACCAGACGAAGGAGAAGTGAGTACAACATAAAGCTGTCCCGACTTCAGGGCCAGGCAGTGGGGAGCGACAAGACAGACCCAGTAGTGGAGCCAGGTCAGCACTTACAGGGGGCAATTGATTGTCACAAAGACACCTCTCAATCCCAGACAAGTGGGGAAAGGTGGCAGCGAGATGGACAGGATTCACACAACCTTAACTGTGAGGATTTCTTATCAATGTGTCCCTGTAAGGAGACCATCTGTGGATTTCTGAGTGGAAAAGATTTTTTTGGAATTTTTCCTGTCTTGACTTGTAAAGAATTAATTTGGCAGTTTTCCCACTTCTCTGCAAACATTGCACTGTGTGTACTCCTCACCAACTCTCCGGGGCTCTCTGGCATTATCTGTAAATAAGAGAGCTGGAAAATGATTAGATTCTCACAATCTGCATCAACCTAATTGTCCTCATTTATCTGCAATTCAACTGAAGGATTATTAACCGTCTTTTGTGCAACTCCTTTTTGCATTATGATGTTTTTTCTTAGGTGAGTATATCTTCTCTGCTTTTAATGTTACTCAGAGGCAGTGGAATGGGTCCGGGATGGAAATATGAAACAACATGTGTGTACCTTGCTTGGCTGGGCAGATATTTGTGATGCTGCACCTCCTGTAGCTCCTGCCGTAATTCCAACAATGTCAGAGGAAGTGAGCAATACGGAGCTTGCGGAGATGGTGGTAGGAAGTGAGGTGGTGAGAGCAACTGGATCCAGGCCCAGCCTGAGAGGAGAATTGCCCATCAACATTGGACCCATATCTGATCCACAACCTGCCTGAAGCTCAGAGTCAGAAAGAAACAGGTGCATTCATATAGCATCCTTCAGGATGTCCCTGAGCCCTCTACAGAAAGCTAACCATTTTTAAAGTGTAGATATTTCCCTAAACTATCAGTTCAGTCACATTATGAAACATTGCAGGTGGGACTTGAACCTGTGTCTTCTAGTTGAGAGGCAGGGACAATACCACTGCATCGCAAGGGCACTTTTTTTTATTGCTGCTCACAGATATTATGACACACGTCTGGGGCAGGCGGGATTTGAACCTACAGCCTCCTGGGCTTAGATGCAGGGACAATGCCACTTTGACACAAGGGCCCTACTCCTGAACAGTGTACACTCACTGCTTTGTGGGCAATGCATGAACCGATTAGTGCACAGCAAGCTCCCACAATTCAACAGCCTGGTTTGACTGGCAGTGGCTGGGGCATTAATAAGGGGCCCAGGGAGAAAGGCCTTTTATTGATCAGACGTGCTACACCCTCCAACATCGCTGACGAAGCCTCGCACTCAGTGGCTGCTGTTACCCCTGCATTTGTGCAGCGCCGACTCTATTAAAGTGCTGAACTGGCTGTTCTCTACTTGCAGTGATGATGGAGGTCGCGTAATGGAACAGACACAGAGGTGCCTCGCTCAGGGTTGAGTTCCAGCTCATGAGCTAATCCGCAGACCTGTGTTATAGGTGAGGTTTGGAACACTCGTGGATATGCAGATGGAAATATTCACTAACTGCATTCCCCCTCCTCCCGCCCCCGCCCTTGTACCCACGTCCTGCCCCTTGAAAACATGAGTGGCAGGTTATTAGCCCCGATCGGCCCAGTTACCACCATCATGTTCGAATCACTGACCGGAGCCCGTGTGATTGTAGCTCCTTGCTCATCTTCAGCTGCTGAAGATCGTCAATGTCCCGGAACAGGAAGAAAATGTCCTTACATTCGGGGTGGGTTTCAAACAGCCTGCAAAACAGAAACAGCTTTCAGAGCCCGATCGCCCACCCTCTTTGGCATTGCTCGGTGCGGGTGGATGGGTGGGGGATATATCCAAACACTGAAGGTGCAGTGTGTGTCTTTTGTTCACCAGGAACAGAGACATGGCAAAGGCCGCTTTCGGGAGGCTGCATCTCTCTCGTCTGCAAATGCCTGTGCAGCCCATCAAGATGTGAAAGAAATGCCTATGGACACAGGAAATAGTAGTGGGAGTGGCCGACATGCTCCTGTGGCCTGCTCCGCCACCATGACTGGTCTGATTGGAAACCCAAACCCACATTCCTGCCTACCCCCTATAACTTTTTACTCCCCTGACTGAACAAGAATCAGACATCATGCGACACCGGGTTTTGGCCCAACAGGCTCATCGGAAATCACAAGCTTTCTAGACACTGCTCCTTCATCAGGTGAAGTGATCCCAAAGTTTTTTCTGTCACATATGTTCAGATGAAGCCCACCCTCTTCCTCAGCTGAGGATTCCCCAGCTCCATTGTCGACAGGGCCCTCAACCAGGTCCGACCCATCTCCCACCCTTCTGCCCTCCCCCTTCCCTCCCGCAACAGCGATAGTGTTCCCCTTGTCCTCACCGACCATCCCACCCGCATCCACATCCAGAAGATCATCAGCAGCCATTTCTGCCACCTCCAGCAGGATGTGACCACCAGACACTTATTCCCCTCCCCTCCCTTGTCCACCTTCCGCAGGGACCATTCTCTCCAAGACACCCTGGTCCATACCTCCTTCACCCCCAACACCTCTCCGCAGCCCTACGGCACCTTCCCCTGTGGCAGCGAAAGTGCAACACCTGCCCATTTACCTCCTCCCTCCCCAGTATCCAAGGGCCCAAAATTACCTTCCAGGTGAAGCAACCCTTCACCTGCACTTCCCAGAATCTAGTTACTGTGTTCGCTGCTCACAATGTGTTCTCCTCTACACAGGGGAAATGAAGCGTAGACTTGGATACTGCATCACAGAACATTTACATTCTGCTCACAAAAAAAGACCCCGAACTACCCATTGCCTGCCACTTTAATGCACCACCCTGCCCCCTGGCCAACATCTCTGTCTCTGGCTTGCTGCAGCGTTCCAGTGAAGCCCAGCGCAAGCTGGAAGAACAACACCTCATTTTCCTCTTGGGGACCCTACAGCCCTCCGGACTCAATATTGAGTTCAATAACTTTAGGGCCTAAACTCTCCCATATCCCAGCTTCTACCCCACACACCAGGCCTTGTTACCACGTAGCCTGCCACTACACACCCCACTGTTGTTAGTCACTAACAGTCCCCATTAACAACTATTCACCCTCCCAGCCTGATCGTTAGCAACTCCTTTGACTGACCAACTGCTCTTCTCTGTCTTTGGGCTCTATCCCCAACTATCGATCACTCCCCACCCCTACCCCCATCCTACCTTCTGCATACAAACTAACATTTTCCTCCTACTGTCAGTTCTGAGGAAGGGTCACCGGACCCAAAACATTAACTCTGATTTCTCCCCAGAGATGCTGCCAGACCTGCTGAGCTTTTCCAGCAATTTCTGTTTTTGTCACAGCATCTGCAGTTCTTTCGGATTTTACTTCATTGTCTCTAACCCGGGCTATTCTGACTTCCTGGGGGAGGGGGATATTTGAATGGTGGGGGAGAATATGCTTTGAAAGCTAGCTGCTTTTCGCTGAGTGCATGTTGCCTGAGTCCTATACCAGGAGAAGCCAAGAGAACCAGGCTTTGGCAAATCTGTTGGTACTTGCAGATGTAACGCAATCATTCCTCCAATTCCTTTCTTTCCATTGACAACTTCCAGTCACGCAGAAGAAGTACGATGGGAAACCTTGGTTTTCTCAAAGCTGCTTAACTGGAACAGGGTTTTGCAGTTCCTATTGCATTGAAAATACCTCACAGTGTCTTTGTTACAGTTACTTGTCCTCACATGCTGTCATGCTTTTCTTTAAAGACACCAGCTTTAACTGTTTAACTCTTGGCCTCTCAGTTTTAACTGCAAGCTGTTGATCGTCACACTCTGGACTTGTCAGCTGGCCCTGGCCCTGGTCAGAAGTGCATTTGACATTGTTGTGCTCCACTGGTTTCCTTTTGTCTCTGCAGTACGTGGGAGTGCAGTTCATTGCAGTGGTAAAACCAATCTTAAAAGAGAAATGGACAGCAGATGTGGAAGAAGCATGGAAGGTGAGTAGCTCAGCACCAAGCGTGGGATTCTCCTTTCCATTCGGCTCATTCCCGACCACACAGCAGCCATGATTCAGTCTGTCATTTTGTGGAATTCCTACAGAATGGAAACAGGCCATTCGGCCCAACAAGTCAACACCAAACCCACAAAGGGCATCCCACCTAGACTCAGCCCCTACCCTATCCCTATAATACAGCATTTCCAAAGGAAAATCTACCCAGCCTCCACTATCCCTGCAAACAATGGGCAATTTAGCACAGCCAGTCCACTCAACCTGCAAATCCCTGGACACTATGAACAATTTTCCGTGGCTAATCCATCCTAAGCCACACATCCCTGGACACTATGAGTAATTTCCCATGACTAATCCACCCCAACCCACACATCCCTGGACACTACAGAGCAATTTAGCACAGCCAACCCACTTAACCCACACACCTTTGGACTGTGGGAGGAAACCGGAGCACCCGGAGGAAACCCACACAGACACGGGGAGAACGTGCAAATTCCACATTAGATGGTTGCCTGAGTCTGGAATCAAACCTGGGCTCCTGGCTCATCATCTTTATCCAAGCACTTGTCCAATGCTTTAAGATGTCACTGAGGAAGTGAGAAGAAGGAAGCCATTGGGAAAGTTAGGGATTTCTGCATGGCAGGATCACTAAATCTTAACAGACAAAGTCAATGTTGGAGCAAATTACTGGAGATGATGGAATTTGAACAGAAACCTGGCAACGCAGGAGATCACAGTGGGCCGGGAAGCTTCCATGGAGAGAAACAGCAGGCTAATGTTGAGAGTCTAGATGACTTTTCATCAGACTAGTCCAAAGTCTAAATATTAGTCTGCTCCCTGACATACTGTGATCTCCTGCATTGTTTGTTTTCTAATCTGTTGAGACTGTCATTGCCTGTGCCAGCCCCAAGATTGATCCCACTTTGGCCTCACTGTGACTCAGTGTCCTCTTTTTCAAATGTTTATCCAATTCCCTTTTGTTTAGCACAAGTAAATCCATTCCTGTCATCATCTGGGGCAGCATATTCCAAATTGCAACGTCTCCCCGCTCAATAAAATGCTCTGCACACAGCTTCCAGTCAATGAAGCACTTTTGAAGTAGAATTAATTTTGCAAGGTGGGAGTTCAGACCCAGCCATCTCCCACAGCCAGCAGTGTAATTATGACTTTTTTTATGAGCGAGGTTGATCCAGGTATATATATCATTACAGTTTCTCTGTTCCAATCTCCAAGTGCAATTGCAAATGAAACACAAGTGCTAGCGGTGTAATAGATCAATGGTGCATTCTGCACCGCCTCACTATTCCCTATCTCCCACAGCCTCACAACCTTCTGGGGAATGGAGTGGGAGGCATGGGGACAGGGAGCAGATAAAGGAGAGAGGGGATGGGGCCAGGGAGCAGATAAAGGAGAGAGGGGATGGGGAAGGGGAGGGGATAAAGGAGAGAGGGGGATGGGGAAGGGGAGAGGATAAAGGAGAGAGGGGATGGGGAAGGAGAGAGGATAAAGGAGAGAGGGGATGGGGAAGGGGAGAGGATAAAGGAGAGAGGGGGATGGGGACAGGGAGCAGATAAAGGAGAGAGGGGATGGGGAAGGGGAGAGGATAAAGGAGAGAGGGGATGGGGAAGGAGAGGGGATAAAGGAGAGAGGGGGATGGGGAAGGGGAGAAGATAAAGGAGAGAGGGGGATGGGGACAGGGAGCAGATAAAGGAGAGAGGGGGATGGGGACAGGGAGCAGATAAAGGAGAGAGGGGATGGGGGAAGGAGAGGGGATAAAGGAGAGAGGGGATGGGGAAGGGGAGGGGATAAAGGAGAGAGGGGGATGGGGACAGGGAGCAGATAAAGGAGAGAGGGGATGGGGAAGGGGAGAGGATAAAGGAGAGAGGGGGATGGGGAAGGGGAGAGGATAAAGGAGAGAGGGGGATGGGGAAGGAGAGGGGATAAAGGAGAGAGGGGGATGGGGAAGGAGAGAGGATAAAGGAGAGAGGGGATGGGGAAGGGGAGGGGATAAAGGAGAGAGGGGGATGGGGAAGGGGAGAGGATAAAGGAGAGAGGGGGATGGGGAAGGAGAGGGGATAAAGGAGAGAGGGGGATGGGGAAGGAGAGAGGATAAAGGAGAGAGGGGATGGGGAAGGGGAGGGGATAAAGGAGAGAGGGGTTGGGGAAGGAGAGAGGATAAAGGAGAGAGGGGATGGGGGAAGGGGGAGAGGATAAAGGAGAGAGGGGATGGGGAAGGGGAGGGGATAAAGGAGAGAGGGGTTGGGGAAGGAGAGAGGATAAAGGAGAGAGGGGGATGGGGAAGGGGAGGGGATAAAGGAGAGAGGGGTTGGGGAAGGGGAGGGGATAAAGGAGAGAGGGGATGGGGAAGGGGAGGGGATAAAGGAGAGAGGGGTTGGGGAAGGGGAGGGGATAAAGGAGAGAGGGGATGGGGAAGGGGAGGGGATAAAGGAGAGAGGGGTTGGGGAAGGAGAGGGGATAAAGGAGAGAGGGGATGGGGAAGGGGAGGGGATAAAGGAGAGAGGGGAATGGGGAAGGAGAGAGGATCAAGGAGAGAGGGGTTGGGGAAGGGGAGGGGATAAAGGAGAGAGGGGATGGGGAAGGGGAGGGTGTTAGTTGGGGAGCGAGTGAGGGGAGGGTACAGGAGGTGTAGAAGGCGAGGGTTAGGAGAGAGGTGGAGTTTGGTGGGTGTTTGAAGCGGAGAGGGAGGGGGGTGAGGATACAGGTGGGAGGAGAGTGTGTGTGGGGGAGTTGAGTGGCCTGTGATCACAAACTAATGACTGTCTTTGCCCCCAGGGTCTGTTCGAGTATTTAACGCGGACGATGAAGAGGGGCTATCATGATGCTGAGCAGAGGGACAATGTGAACCGGGGAAATTATACAAAACGGAGAGCTCCATCTGCTCTGAAGGCCAGTCAGAACGCGGTGTAGCACTCACAGTGTCCCCCCGGGGTTCGGGGAGGGAGGGTGGGTGGGTAGAGGGGACAGTCAGAACGTGGTGTAGCACTCACAGTGTCCCCCCGGGGTTCGGGGAGGGGAAGGGGTGGGTAGGGGAGACGGTCAGAACGTGGTGTAGCACTCACAGTGTCCCCCGGGGTTCGGGGAGGGGAGGCGGGGTGGGTAGGGGGGACAGTCAGAACGTGGTGTAGCACTCACAGTGTCCCCCCGGGGTTCGGGGAGGGGAAGGGGTGGGTAGGGGGGACAGTCAGAACGTGGTGTAGCACTCACAGTGTCCCCCCGGGGTTCGGGGAGGGGGTGGGTGGGTTAGGGGGACAGTCAGAACGTGGTGTAGCACTCACAGTGTCCCCCCGGGGTTCGGGGTGGGAGGGTGGGTGGGTAGGGGGGACAGTCAGAACGTGGTGTAGCACTCACAGTGTCCCCCCGGGGTTCGGGGAGGGGAAGGGGGGTGGGTAGGGGGGGACAGTCAGAATGTGGTGTAGCACTCACAGTGTCCCCCCGGGATAGGGGGGGGGACGGTGGGTGGGTAGGGGGGACAGTCAGAACGTGGTGTAGCACTCACAGTGTCCCCCCGGGATTGAGGGGTGAGGGGGGGTGGGTAGGGGGGACAGTCAGAACGTGGTGTAGCACTCACAGTGTCCCCCCAGGATTCGGGGAGGGGGTGGGGTGGGTAGGGGGGACTGTCAGAACACAGTGTAGCACTCACAGTGTCCCCCCGGGATTGGGGGCGGGAGGGGGGGTTGGGTAGGGGGGACAGTCAGAACGCAGTGTAGCACTCACAGTGTCCCCCCGGGGTTCAGGGAGGGAGAGGGGTGGGTAGGGGAGACAGTCAGAACGCAGTGTAGCACTCACAGTGTCCCCCCGGGGTTCAGGGAGGGAGGGGGGTGGGTAGGGGGGACAGTCAGAACGCAGTGTAGCACTCACAGTGTCCCTCTGGGATTTGGGTGGTGGGTGGGGGGGGTGGGTAGGGGGGACAGTCAGAACGCAGTGTAGCACTCACAGTGTCCCCCCGGGATTTGGGTGGTGGGTGGGGGGGTGGGTAGGGGGGACAGTCAGAACGCAGTGTAGCACTCACAGTGTCCCCCCGGGATTGTCGGGGGGTGGGAGGGGGGGGTGGGTAGGGGGGACAGTCAGAACATGGTGTAGCACTCACAGTGTCCCCCCCGGGATTCGGCGGGGAGGGGGGTGGGTAGGGGGGACAGTCAGAACGCAGTGTAGCACTCACAGTGTTCCCCCGGGATTGTGAGGGGGTGTGATGATGGGTGGGTAGGGGGGCAGTCAGAACGCAGTGTAGCACTCACAGTGTCCCCCCGGGGTTCGGGGAGGGGGGGGTGGGTAGGGGGGACAGTCAGAACATGGTGTAGCACTCACAGTGTCCCCCCGGGATTCGGGGGGGAGGGGTGTGGGTAGAGGGGCAGTGAGGACACAGTGTAGCACTCACAGTGTCCCCCCGGTTTTGGTGGGGGGTGGGCGATAAATGTTCCCGGGAGAAGCAGTCAGAACATAACTAGTACACATTGACCACTCACTGCTCTTGTTGCTGCCTGGGGATCATCCTGTGCGACAGTTGCCTGTAGAGGACAGTGACCCATTCTTTCTTTATTCATTCACAGGATGAGGGCCTTTCTGGCCAGGCAGCATTTATTGCCCATCCCTAATTGCCCAGAGGGTAGTTAGGAGACAACCACATTGCTGTGGGTCTGGAGTCACATGTGGGCCAGACCAGTAAGGATGGCAGTTTCCATCCCTAAAGGACATTTGTGGACAAGGGGCCAGTCTGAGGTCATGAGTTCAAATCCCAGCAAGGTGATTAAAATTTAAACTGCAATCGCGATTCCTCTGCAGTGATTGTGATGTGATTTTTATATTGCTATCGGAAGCTGGGATCAGGGAGGAAGCCAACTGCTTTTATCTAGTCTGGCATACATGTGACTCCAGCCCACAGCAATGGGGTTCACCCTTATCCAGCCCTTGGAACGACCAATCAATCTTTCAGCCTATCAGGTATGCACCAATCCTCCTAATAGCATACCACCCTGCCTACCCCTGTAACCCTGCACTTCCTATGGCTAATTCTACTAGCCTGCACATCCCTGAACACCATGGGGCAATTTAGCATGGGCAATCCACCCCAGCCTCTACACCTTTGGGACTGTGGGAGGAAACCGGAGCACCCGGAGGAAACCCACACAGACACAGGGAGAATGTGCAAACTCCGCACAGACAGCCACCCGAGGGTGGAATCGAACCTGGGTCCCTGGCGCTGTGAGGCAGCAGGGTGAACCACTGTGCCACCTTAAACCACTCCATTCAGGGGCAATTAGGGATGGGTGAAAGAGCCTGGCGTCACTAGTGACACCCACATCCCACAAAAGAGCCCTGTTAAAGATTTACTGAATTGGACACAGATGGTAAATGAGTAAAGCTGGCAGCCCCCTTCAGTGGGATTTCTGAAGGAAGAACTACTCTCTCTTCGATTGTAGCATTAAAGCCTATTCTCTTTCTCTGTTATTTTGCATGAAGTGATGTGAAATGGACAAATAAAATGATCATTTCTCCATAAAGCATTGAGGATCCAGTCAATGTGTATAGAAATTGGGAAGGGCACACAGCTGAAGGCTGGGCTGGTATTTTAATGTGTGAACCTGCTCAATGTTCATTACTACAACAAGGATCACAATCATAACACATTGAGCGTGAGGCCTGATAGGAACTGGAGTGGGCCATTCAGCCCCTCAGCCTGTCTGCCATTCAGTGAGACCTCGGTTGAGCTCTGGCCTAACTTCATACACCTGCCTCTGGCCCAATTCTGTTAACACTTTTGCTGAACAAAAATGTATCTATAGTTTAAATGCTGTTTGTGGAAGAGAGTTCGAAACTTCTCCCTCCCTTAGTGTGTGGAAGTGCTTCCTAATATCTCTCCTGAACAGTCTGGCCCTAATTCTCAGACTATCCCCCTTAGTTCTAGAGTCCCCAACCAATGGAAATAGTTGATACAGCACAGAAACAGACCCTTCAATCCAGCTAGTCCATTCCGACCATGTTTCCCAAACTAAATCAGCTCCGTTTGCCTGTAAAAACCAGAAGAGCTGCAGAGGCTGTAAATCAGGAAAAAAAACAAAGATGCTTGCACAGCTCAGCGGGTCTGGCAGCATCACCAAAGAAAAATCAGAGCTTTCATTGCTGGTTCAATGAAGAAAAGTCACCAGACCCAAAATGTTAACTCTTGTTTCTCTCCACAGATGCTGCTAGACCTGCTAAGCTTTGCCAGCAACTTCTGTTTTATGTCTCCATTTGCCTGTGTTTGGCCCATATCAGGGGATTATTGAATTCCTACACTGTGTAAGCAGGACATTCAGCCCGTCAGGCCCATATCAACTTCCTGTCCAGACCCACAAACCCATCCTATCCGTGTAACCCTATATTTCCCATAGCTAATCCCTCTAGCCTTCACATCCCCGGGCACAATGGGACAGTTTCCCATGGCCAAACCACCCTAACCTGCACACCTTTGGACTGTGGGAGGAAACTCACGCAGACACGAGGAGAATGTGCAAACTCCACACGGACAGTCGCCCGAGGCTGGAATTGAACCTGCACCCCTGGTGCTGAGAGGCAGCAGGGCTAACCGCTGAGCCACCCGTGCCACCCTGCTAAACCTTTCTGATTCACGTACCTACCCTGCACATCTTTCAAACAAAGTAACTGTACTGTCATGCACCGCTTCCTGTGGCAGCTCATTCCAAATGTTGGCCCTGAGGTCCCTTTTAAATCTTTCACCTCCCCTGGTTTTGAACTCCCCACCCTGGGGAAAAAGCCTTTGCTTTTCATCCTAACCATGCCCCTCATGGTTTTATAAACCCCAAAAGTTCAGCCCCCAACCTCCTACTCTCCAGGGAAAGAACTCCCAGCCTATGTAACCTGTCCCTGTGACTCAAACCTTCCACTCAGGGTTAGTGATACTTATTTACTTCCAGTTATGTATCTATCCTGTCCTCGTAGGCTCAGTGGGTGACAGGAAGCAGGGTTAAAGGTGGTTCAAGGTGAGTGTAGAGCAGATGGAGAGATTGTAAGGCTGTTTTTGGATAGATGAGATTACCCTTTTATCTCTTGGAGTGAATTCAGCAACTGCATTGCTACTATTGAGATTGGGTATAAGTATGTATGTGTTGTGTCACTCATACCAGCATAGCTGTGCCTACAGAACCATGAATTCTTCAGATATACATCGCGGAAACAAAGATTACAAAATGGCATATTGTTTAAAGACGTAAGAAGTTTCTGGCCAGGGACCAATTGTAAGTGCCCAAGTGTTTCAGTGGGGACATTGACATGGCTGGAGATAACAGGGTGTGGAGCTGGATGAACACAGCAGGCCAAGCTGCATCAGAGGAGCAGGAAGGCTGACGTTTCGGGCCTAGACCCTCGGAGAGTCGGGTTTTGTGCAACACAGTCCTGGCCTGAGCAGACTCCTAGCTGAGAGGTGTGGCAACTCAAATTAAAAACAAAGATTTCAAGCATAAAGTGAGAATCTTTTCAAATACCTGGGAACCAGGAAGCAAACACAGAACAGTAGCAAACACCATCTATGTTTTTATACGAGGGCCCAGTAGATAGAGAGAAAGTCCTTCCTCGGGCAAGTTCAGACTAAAAGCTGCAGTGTTGTGAGATGAAGATGGTAGAGGTCTGGTCCACAAACTACACCAAGGACCAGGCAATGACCATCTTGTAGGAGAGAAGATCTAACCATTGCCCCTCATGGCAGTGCTTATTACCATCACTGATACCCCCATTATCAACATGGGCCTTACCATTGACTGAAATGGTCATATAAATACTGTGACTATAAGGACTGATCAGAAACTGGGAATCCTGCAGCGAGTAACTCCCCTCCTGGCTCCCCAAAGCCTGTCCCACCATTGACAAGGCACAAGTCAGGAGTGTGATGGAATACTCCCCACTTGCCCCTGGATGGGGGCAGCTCCAACAATACTCAAGAAGCTCTTAACCATCCAGGACAAAGCAGCCCCCACTCGTTTGGCACCACATCCACAAACATCCCACTCCCTCCCCCCACCGATGCTCAGTTGCAGCAGTGTGTATCAGGTACAAGATGCCCTGCAGAAACTCACCAAAGATCCTCAGGCAGCACCTTCCAAACCCACGACCGCTTCCATCCAGAAGGACAAGGAGCAACAGATACCCGGGAACACCATCCCCGGCAAGTTTCCCTCCAATCCACTCACCATCCCGACTTGGAAATATATCGCTGTTCCTTCAGTTGCTGGGTAAAAATCCTGGAATTCCCCCCTTAAGGGGTGTTGTGGATCAACCCACAGCACATGGACTTCATGAAGGCCAGGCCACCCCCACCCTCTCAAGGGGCAATAAGAGAAGGGCAATAAATGCCGATAACACAGCCAAGAATAAATAAAGCAAAGTTGTGTTGGGTTTCGAGGAGATTGCATCCGGTATATTGTTGTGCAGTAATGGTCTCCTTAATCAGCTGGAGAATCTAGAACTGTGTAGCAACCTCAAAATAAGGGAAGGTCATTTTGAACTGAGATGACGAGAAAGATCTTCATTTTGAAGTTTGAGAATTGTTGGAGGTCCTCTGATCCAGGAAGGTGGGTATGCTTAGGAGTTCAGTGGTCAACAGATAAAATGAGGAAGTGCGGAGGTTGGAAATCTGGAACAAGAACAGAAATTGCTGGAGAAACTCAGCACGTTGAGCAGCATCTATGGGAAGGAAGCAAAGTTAACACTTCAAGTTCAGTGAAGAGTCTAATGAATGAAAGTTGACTCTGATTTCTTTCCACAGAGGCTGCCAGACCCGCTAGATTTCTCCAGCAATTTTTGTATCTGTTTTAGAGGTCAGTGGAGTTTGGACTCTGATAGAGTCAAAGAACATGGGGCATGATCTCATGTTGATAGTAAGTTGCACATCTCACCGTAAAACCAGAACCCCTGACAGTACAGTACCTTACTGGAGAAAACAGCCTATACTATGTACCATCATTCACACAAGGAGCCTGTTAACATTTTAGACCCATCAAGCCATAATTTTAACTTGAAAGATTTACATTATAAGTGGAAACGGAAAGCCAGATTTTCTGCTTTGTAACTATTTCACTGGAAATGTTCTGAGCCGCAAAAGTACAGCTGGAAATGATACAATTATGTAACAGGAAATGACCTCCTTGAGACCACTCTTAACAGGAATAATTGGTTAAAGTTGAATTATCTGGACTGACTAATTATAAGCAATTTCACTCATTATCTAGTCTCCTGATTTCTAGCGTTAAATGCATTGCAAGGCAGTCCTGGTAAGCCAGAAAGTGTTTAGAATTGACAAATCCAACTTGGCAAATGCACACGATCTAATTAAGACAGCTAAGGCAGCTTGTTTTTCTTGGGCAGGATAACCAGAATCCCTGGATATTTTAGTGATAATGGGAACTGTAGATGCTGGAGAATCCAAGATAACAAAGTGTGAAGCTGGATGAACACAGCAGGCCGAGCAGCATCTCAGGAGCACAAAAGCTGACGTTTCGGGCCTAGACCCTCTCTGATGAAGGGTCTAGGCCCGAAATGTCAGCTTTCCTGCTCCTCTGATGCTGCTTGGCCTGTTGTGTTCATCCAGCTCCACACTTTGTTGCCCTGGATATTTTAGGGAGTTCTCTTCTTCCTGGTATCAGGTTACCTGCAGCAGGAATGCTGCTGTTGTTATTTTTGGCATTAAGCACCATGTACGTACTCACTCCTGCCAGTTTGCAAGTCCTCTCCTCTCCCTCTCATTCCCCACTCAGATACAAACTTGCCCCTTAACTTATTCCCTAAGAGCTGGCCACCCTGTTTGACTTGTTTTTGTTGGATGGAAGCAGGATAAAGTTAAGCTGCACATCATCCATGACTCAGGAGCAAGTCAGAGCAGTGTTAAGGATTTCATGGCTCTCCCCGACAACCTTCCGATCCTGCTGCCTCATTATAGCTAAGATAACAAGGTGTAGAGCTGGATGAACACAGCAGGCCAAGCAGCATCAGAGGAGCAGGAAGGCTGATGTTTCCGGTCAAGACAAGGGTCTAGGCCTGAAACATCAGCTTTCCTGCTCCTCTGATGTTGCTTGGCCTGCTGTGTTCATCCAGCTCTACACCTTGTTATCTCAGATTCTCCAGCATCTGCAGTTCCTACTAACTCTGCCTTATTACAGCCGTTGGCTTTGTTAAGGACAGAGCTCCTGACAAATCCAAGCATTCAGTTTTCTAAATGAGGAAGTTCCTTCTGCTTTCAGAGATTCCTGTAAAGGAGGTGACACAAGGCAATTGGTTTGAACATTGTAGCAGATGTAACACACAGAGGCCAGTGATTTCACCCCAACACCGAGATTGAGCTTTCCCTGGGATGAATGGAACCCCCTCAAAAGGCTTCCTTCAGTATGTTGTTCATGCGTTCACTCGACGTTAGCTCTGATTTCTCTCCACAGATGCTGTCAGGCCCTGCTGAGTTTTTCCAGCAACTTCTGTTTTTATTCCCAATTTGCAGCATCCACAGTTCTTCCGGTTTTTGTTTGGCAATTTATTTTTATTCGCTCATGGGGTGTGGGCGCAGGCCAGCATTTATTACCAATCCCTAATTGCCCCTTGAGCTTCAAACATGGAGTCAAACAGCACAGAAACAGACCTTCGGTCCAACCAGTCCACACTGACATAATCCCAAACTAAACTAGTCCCACCTGCCTGCTCCTGGCCCAAATCCCTCCAAACCTTCCCTATTCATGTACTTATCCCAATGTCTTTTAAACATTGTAACTGTGCACACACCCACCACTTCCTCTGGAAGTTCATTCCACAGATGAACCACCCTCTGTGTAAAAATATTGCCCCTCAAGTCCTTTTGAGATCTTTGTTTCACCTTAAAAATATGCCCCCTTGTCTTGAAATCCCCCATTCCAGGGAAAAGATGCCTCCCATTAACCCTATCCATGTCCCTCATGGCTCTATAAACTTCTATGAGGTCACACTCCAGTGACGAACATTCCAGCCTCTCTTTATAACTCAAACTCTCCATACCTGGCAACATCCTGGTAGAGTCCAGATGGTGCACTGCCTTCTTGAACTGCTGCAACTCGTGTGCTGTAGGTCGACCCAAAACGTCCTTAAGGAGGGAATTCCAGGATTTTGACTTCGAACACAGGGGCTGACAGCTGCTGACAGGTATCGCAAGTTGCCAAGTTTTGTGCCTGTGCCCAGTGGCAAGGCAATAGAAATCTGAGCGTTCGCAGTGTGGCTGAAGGGGGAAAGCACCCGAAACCAACAGCAGGTTTGCGTCCTGTGATGCCTCACGTAGGTGCTAAAACACCAAGCAACAACCCTGAGGTACAAAGAACAAAAGAACAAAGAATGAAGAAAATTACAGCACAGGAACAGGCCCTTCGGCCCTCCAAGCCTGCGCTGATCCAGAGATTCTATCTAAACCTGTCACCTACTTTCCAAGGATCTGTATCCCTCTGCTCCCTGCTCCATTCATGTATCTGTCTAGATACATTCTTAAATGATGCTATCGTGCCTGCCTCTACCACCTCCGCTGGCAACGCGTTCCAGGCACCCAGCACCCTCTGTGTAAAGAACTTTCCACGCATATCTCCCTTAAACTTTTTCCCTCTCACCTGGAAATCGTGACCCCTAGTAATTGAGTCCCCCACTCTGGGAAAAAGCTTCTTGCTCTCCACCCTGTGATTTTGTAGACCTCAGTTACGTCCCCCCTCAATCTCCGTCTTTCTAATGTAAATAATCCTGATCTACTCAACCTCTCTTCATAGCTAGCACCCTCCATACCAGGCAACATCCTGGTGAACCTCCTCTGTAGCCTCTCCAAAGCATCCACATCCTTTTGGTGATGTGGCGAGCAGACTGTAGGGTCCAGTCCATGAACTGAGCTCAAAGCAGCCTTGCACCAACATTTCAGAGATAATTAGTAGTGTCCTCAAAGTGCATCACGGTAGTGCAGAGATATACTGGAAATTGTTCAGAGATGTACCATGAGGGTACAGGGAAGCTGGCACACGTCAGATGCTGGCATCTGTCAGAGTGAGAGAAATGCTAGTGGAACCTGCCTGGGACTTGGGTTTGCCATCCTCAAATCTAACGGGAGAGAGGGTCACAGGATCCAAAACCTTAAGTTTGTCTCCCCCTCCACAGATGCTGTCAAACCTGCTGCGTTTCTCCAGCACTTCCCGTCTTTGTTCCAAAATTTGAACCCTTGCTGCCTTTATTTTGTTTAAAAATCCTCTCTCCTTCCCTCAGTATACAAGAACACCAACCCCAGCACAGTTCAGGGTGAGGCAAAGATCCTGTTTACCTTAGGATTAGTACCAGTGCTCCATTATACAGCGTTCAGTTCTGGTCTCCCTGCTGAAAGAAGGATGGTGTGAAACTTGAAAGGGTTCAGGAAAGATTTATGAGCATGTTGCTGGGATTGGAGGGTTTGAGCTACAGAGAGAGGCTGAATGGGCTGGGGCTATTTTCCCTGGAGCGTCAGAGGCTGAGGGCGAGACCTTATAGAGGTTTATAAAATCATGAGGGGCATGGAGAGGGTGAATAGTCAAGGTCTTTTCCCCAGGGTAAGGGAGCCCAAAACTAGAGGGGCATAGGTTTAAGGTGAGAGGGGAAAGGTTTAATAGGGACCTGAGGGGCAACGTTTTCACACAGAGGGTGGTGCGTGTATGGAATGAGCTGCCAGAGGAAGTGGTGGGGGCTGGTACAGTTACAGCATTTAAAAGGCATCTGGATGGGTATATGGATAGGAAGGGTTTAGAGGGATATGGGGAGCTGATGGCCTAGTGGTATTACCACTGGACTGTTAATCCAGGCAACCAGATAATGTTCTGGGGAACCCAAGTTCGAATCCTGCCACTGCAGATGGTGGAATTTTAATTCAATGAAATATCTGGAATTAAGAATCTAATGATGACCGTGAATACATTGTTGATTGCCAGTGAAAACTCATCTGGCTCACTAATGCCCCTTTATGGAAGGAAACTGCCATCCTTACCTGGTCTGGCCTACATGTGGCTCCAGACCCACAGCAATACAGTTGACTCTGAACTGCCCTCTGGGTAATTAGGGATGGGGCAATAAATGCTGCCTGGTCAGCAATGAATTAACAAAGGAAAGAAAAAATGCTGGCAAATGGGACTAGCATAATTTAGGATATCTGGTCAGCATGGAAGCATTGGGCCGAAGCGTCTGTTTCTGTACTGTGCAGCTCCATGACTATCACATCACCATCTCCCACGCAGCTCTCATTCCATCCAGACAAGCCAAAAGGGAATCTCAAATGTCTTGGACAATAAGCAGAGGAACCCTGTGTTCCTGGCATCTGTGTCTCCTCATTTACAGTCACACACTCCTGCCCATGTCACAGAAGACTCATGCCCAAAAAAGACATGCTTCTGGTGTTGATTGTTCCAGCATTCGCACAGGGTGATTCATGAAGCCAGCCGTTGACACACTCATTTACAAAACCAAGGTATCTCCTGACTAATCAAAAGCGCTTCAAATTTGGCAAAGAAAGATTTGTTTACATGTGACTGTGGTCAACTCGCTCATGAATCATCATAGAATCATAAAAAACTACTGTCTGTGAGGCCATTCATCCCTTCCGGTTATGTTAGCTCTTTAAAGTTTTAGCAAAGATCTATAACTCAGGTTGTGGATGAGCTTGTCGACTTGCTCGCCGAGCTGGGCTTGTTGTCAATCGCCATGTGACCTAACATCATCAGTGAGGCCTCTGACGAAGCGATGCTGTTCTACTTTGCTTGGAATTTATCCTGCCTGGTCTGTTACGTTGATTATTGTCATTTCCGGTTTTGATCTGTATGGGTTTGTATCTGGGGGCCAATTCTATGTGTTTGTTGATTGCATAATGGGCAGAGAACCATGCCTCTAGGAATTCCTGTGCGTACCTACGAAACGACTAAATGAGAACAAGACAGCTCGGTGAGCAAGTCAACAACCTTATACTAGCTCTTTTTGAGGGGCAATCCTGTTATTCTCGCTTCCCAACTCTTTTCCTACATCTCCATAATGTTTTCCTTAAAGAAGGACAAAGAACAGTTCACCACAGAAACACACCACCAAATCTGCACAGACACATGATGCCTTTAGGGAAAGAAATCTGCCGTCCTTTCCTGGTCTGGCCTACATGTGACTCCAGACCCACAGCAATGTGGACGACTCTTAACTGACCTCTGAAATGGCCTGGTAAACCACACAGTTCAAGGGCAATTAGGGATGGGGAACAAATTCTGGGGTTAACAGTGATGGCCACATCCTTTGATGGGGTGGCTCAGTGGTTAACACTGCAGCCTCACAGCACCAGGGACCCGGGTTCAATTCCACCCTCGGACGACTGTCTGTGTGGAGTTTGCACATTCTCCCCGTGTCTGCGTGGGTTTCCTCCGGATAGCGAGTTTTGAGAAGATTTGTAGCTCAGGTTGAGGTTCTGGATGTGAGTTTACTCGCTGAGCTGGAAGGTTAGTTTTCAGACGTTTCGCAGGAAATGACATCACCAACCCAAGGAAACCTAACCAGATAAATAGAAAGCGGGACATAACACCAGCGCTTCGTCGGAGGCTCACTGATGATGTTACCTAGAATGGTGACGAAACGTCTGAAAACTAACCTTCCAGCTCAGCGAGCAAACTCACATCCATTTCCTCCGGATGCTCCAGTTTCCTCCCACAGTCCGAAGATGTACTAGTTAGGGTGGATTGGCCGTGCTAAATTGCCCCATAGTGTCCAGGGATATGCAGATTAGGTGGGTTATGGGGGATGGGTCTAGGTGGGATGCTCCAAGCGTCAGTGTGGACTTGTTGGGCCGAAGGGCCTGTTTCCACACTGTAGCGATTGTATGACTGATTTAATAGTGGTTACTGCGTCTATTATTCTGTTAGGTTTCCGGTAGAGTTAACTTGTTCCAAACTCCTGTTTCTTTGGTTGTATTTTTAGGACAGTGTTTAAATAAATCATGTTTTGCTTAATGTCAAGTCCCATTGCGTTGGGAACAGGCATTTTGTATTTGCCATTAAAAATAGGAAAAAATTAGGGTCTAGTTACCTTCTTAAAGTATTTTGAGGGGGTCTGGTCTGGTCTTTAACAAACAAAATAATTCTAAAACACAAAGCCAACATGAAAGATGCCAGGTCCAACCAAGCAACCGGTGAACTCTACAAAATACCTGTGCAGATAAAATCAAAGCTTTGTTGAAGAAAGGTAAAGAATGGTTTGTATAGTTTGGTTGGTGTATCAGAACTGTATAACTCCTGACTATTATTTCCACACCTACACAACAAATATTTGTGTTTCGCCTTGTATCAGAGATAGTAGGAACTGCAGATGCTGGAGAATCTGAGATAACAAGGTGTAGAGCTGGACGAACACAGCAGGCCAAGCAGCACCTTAGGAGCAGGAAAGCTGACGTTTCGGGCCTAGACGCTTCTTCAGAAATCTAGGATCTAGGCCCAAGACGTCAGCTTTCCTGCTCCTAAGATGCTGCTTGGCCTACTGTGTTCCTCCAGCTCCACACTTTGTTATCTTTGTGTTTCACCTTGTTTATTTTTCCTTGTTTTGTGTCCGTCTGTGTATGTGTGTGCACATATCTGTAGGAAGTTCGGTCAAGGGGTAAATTTTAAGTAACATAAATTAAAAATCCTGGCTCTCTCTCATTCTTGTCAAAGTGGAGTGTTACAATAATTAGAGTTGTTTTTATTGTTGCAGAAGGAGCCTGACATCATTCACTTTTATACAGGCAGGCAAATTGGGATTTTCGGTAGACTTATGAAATCTTCATAAGGGTGGCATACCTGGGAATAGCTCAGCTTGATATCCAGCGCACAAATTAATTAATTAGCAATAAGTTAATTAAAACATGGTAGAATTGGGAGGGCAGCTGATGCACTGTGACTGAAGAATGTGGGAGCTCCTGGTTACCAGTCTGTTTTTTATTCAGTGACAGGATGTGGATGTCATTGGCAGGGCCACTTTTATTACCTGTCCATAACCGTCAATAGAGGCTAACACATCTTTGATTGAATTTGATTTGATTCATTGTTTTCATAAGTACTTAGATACAGTGAAAGGTTTCGTTTTGCACATAGTATCATACCATACAAAGTGCATTGGGGTAATAGAACAGAGCGAGGAATACATTCTACGGTCGCAGAGAGAATGACAAAGAGCAAGACGAACAGATAAAGTCAAACAAAGTTGGCCGATATAAGTAGGAATTCTACTTCATTGCTCAACAATAACTCGAGGCTCAGGGAAGGTTTGCTAAATGGCTCCATTTTCGAGGGCTGTTTGCTGTTGTGGGTCAGAGACTGAAGATGTGTCCCTGTATGAACTCACCTTCTCAGCTTAGACCATGTGGAAGGAACAATAGCTCAAACAAGTTCACCAGAGTGGTGCATATGTCCAGGGCAC
The DNA here is from genome assembly GCF_030684315.1 of Stegostoma tigrinum. Classification (NCBI taxonomy): domain Eukaryota; kingdom Metazoa; phylum Chordata; class Chondrichthyes; order Orectolobiformes; family Stegostomatidae; genus Stegostoma; species Stegostoma tigrinum. The sequence goes on along the minus strand of NC_081392.1, from coordinate 17,709,255 downwards.
AAACAGATCAGCAACCATCTTACTGAACAGCAGAGTAAACTTGAAGGGCTGAATGACCTACTCTCCTTCTATTTTGTATATTTGCAAAATCTAATTAGGTGGAATTTTTTAAATCATTGGTGGGATGTGGGCATTGCTGGCTGGGTCAGAATTTATTGCCCGACCGTCAGGAAGCAGGGGGTGAGCTGCCCTCTTGAACTGCTGCAGTCCACATGCTATGTTTGAGCCACAGTGCCCCTATGGAGTGAGTTCCTCATCTGCTATGGCTCTGAGCTCTCCCTGTAAAACGTAGCCAATGGAGGACAGTCACATGTTGCAAATTGGCTGCATAATGTCACTCCTGCCACAGAGTTATAGCATCAAAAGGGGTCATTCAGCCCAATAATCCAGGCAGCCTCCCAAAAGAAAAATTTCATGTGTCTCACTCTTTCACCCTCTCTTTCTCGAGTCCCACAGATTTGTTCCCGTCTGAAGCCCACAACTACATCTGCCTCTATCAAAGGGACATGTGCTGGCCAGAAGTGACAGCCACATCCCAGAAATGAGTGAATAATTACATAGGATTCCCGTTATCCTCTCTTCCTTCCCTACCATTGATGGATAAAAGCTGTCCACATTCACAAACCATTGCATTGAAACGCAGGAGCCTATGTATCATGCACTTTACTGGTCTGTTGATTTAAGGATGAATCTAATTGCATTGGAAACATTTTTGAGATTTCCCAGATTAATGCCTGGATTGTCTCAAGAGGAAGGTTGGACAGGCTGAGTTCGTATCTCATGGAGTTTAGAAAAGTGAGGGGTGACTTGATTGAAACATAGAAGATCCTGAGGGGTCATTACCAGGGGGATGCAGAGATGGTTCCTCTAGAATCTAGAACCAGGGGTCACTGTTTATAAATCAGATGCCCCCATTAACAACAAAAAATAGTTCTCTATCAGGTCTGTGGGACTTTGGAACTCTGTCCCAGAATAGGCAAGGGAAGCAGAGAGCGTCAAAATTCTTAAAGCAGAGGTGGTTGATTTTTGATAAGTGAGAGGGTTAATGAAAGGATATTGGTTTTGCCTGTGAAATATTCTGTACAGTGATTTTGACAAAACACATTTACCAAGCTTCTGTTACTGTATGAGAGAAACAAAGTGCTGTGGATCAGTAGATAATGGGAGCTGCAGATGCTGGAGAATTCCAAGACAACAAAATGTGAGGCTGGATGAACACAGCAGGCCAAGCGGCATCTCAGGAGCACAAAAGCTGACGTTTCGGGCCTAGACCCTTCATCAGAGAGGGGGATGGGGAGAGGGAACTGGAATAAATAGGGAGAGAGGGGGAGGCGGACCGAAGATGGAGAGTAAAGAAGATAGGTGGAGAGAGTGTAGGTGGGGAGGTAGGGAGGGGATAGGTCAGTCCAGGGAAGACGGACAGGTCAAGGAGGTGGGATGAGGTTAGTAGGTAGCTGGGGGTGCGGCTTGGGGTGGGTTCATCCAGCCTCACATTTTGCTGTGGATCAGTAGTAGTTTTATCAAAAATGTTGGCAGGTTAAACAAACTGCACTTATAAAAATTCCGTAGCTGTTCCCAAACCAGGCTGGCTAACTTATGTAAAACAACATATGCACCACTCTGGTGAACTTGTTTGGGCTGTTGTTACTTCTACACAGTTTAAGCTGAGAAGGTGAGTTCATACAGGAACACATCTTCAGTCTCTGACCCACAATGACAAACAGCCCTCGAAAATGGAACAATACTGCATACCTTCCCTGAGTCTCAAGTTATTGTTGAGCACTAAAATCACTGCTCACAGTGTACACAGCCTGGTCTTAGCTTGGCGCAGGCAGCTCTGCAAACCTATCCCTGCGTCAAAGATAATAAAGGGTGGAGCTGGATGAACACAGCAGGCCAAGCAGCATCTCAGGAGCACAAAAGCCGACATTTCCGGCCTAGACCCTTCATCCTGTGCTCCTGAGATGCTGCTTGGCCTGCTGTGTTCATCCAGCTCCACACTTTATTATCTTGGATTCTCCAGCATCTGCAGTTCCCATTATCTCTATCCCTGTGTCTGCTCTTTTTCTTTCCCTTTTAAATCAGCCGATCTGATCTGCTATTACACATCTCTGGAGGAAGCAGGACTTGAACCTGGGCCTCCACAGCCTTTCTTCTACATCCTTTACCCACTCCCACACCCCAGGCCCTGTTACTACATGGTCTGCTTTCAGCATAGACAACTCCTTCTCACCCGCTTGTGGTCCCCATTAGAATTGTTTCTTTTTCTCTCTGGCTCATCATCATCTATCCTTTTATCTGCCAAACTGTCTTCCTCTCTCTCTCTGGCCTCCACCTCTGCCAATGTGCTCACCATTTTGCCCCCCTGCAGCCCCCCACCAGTCAATACCACCCTTTCCCAGTTGTGATTCACTGGACCTGAAATGTTAACACAGCTTTCTTTGTTTTTGTTGTTTTCATTCCAGTTTCAACAGTTCTCGTTTTCCCTGGTTACTGGTAAATACCTTGCCTTGATTTGTTGTAAATTTTATGGAGTTTATTCAGCTTCTCCCCATGCAGTGTACTGCAGCCTCTGCTGAGTTAGGGGTTATGATTTGCTTGTGTGCTTGCCAAAGGAATGGGATTTCACTCTGCATTGATGTGACGTGCTCCAGTTGCCAATGCAGCTAACAAGGAGAAAGTTCTGAGGCTTCTTCAGAATTGCCAACTCTCTGCAGTTAGCCTGGAACCTCCAGGAAGTGAATGTCAAACTCCAGAACACCGCAACCCTGAAGCACTTGAACATTACGTAACGAGCAGCGTCTATCGTTTTCCCTCAGGCTTTCACTTTGCCAGAAATAAAAGCACCTGAACTTGGGGAGGGGCAGAGAAAGGCCATTGAGTGAATGCTCAGGCATTGCCCCAGTGGCTAATGAGCCCCCAAACTTTTCTGATTGGCTCAGGAAGACGATATGTTGGCCAGCCAATGGCTGAGGTATGGGACCATGTCACATGATGAAACGTCTGGGAATCAATGTAACGGTGTTGGTAACCCAGCCGATTGTCCTCCATATCCCTATGTTCTCTCCAACGCTCCCCCTTCCCAAACAACACCCCCCAACACCCAAACCCACCTCACGCTCCTCCACCAACCTCCTCATTTTGCAGCACACAGAGCCATCTCACACAATGATTGTAATGTACAGGGAGGCCATTTTGTCCATCATCCGTGTGCTGGCTCCCTGAAGAATTAACTCACGTAATGTCAATGCACCCTTTTCTCCACCTCGCGCTGCACATCCCTCCTTTCTGGACATTGATCCAATTCTTGTGGTGCAGTGAGAGTGTCCCTATCTCTGAGTCAGGAGACCTGGGTTCAAGTCCCAACTGCTTCAAAGGTCATAGAGTCAAAGAGATGTACAGCATGGAAACAGACCCTTTGGTCTAACTCATCCAGACCGACCTGATATCCTACATTAATCCAGTCCCATTTGCCAGCATTTGGCCCATATCCCTCTAACCCCTTCCTATCCATGTACCCATTCAGGTACCTCTTAAATGCTGTAACTGTACCAGCCTCCACCGCTTCCTCTGGCAGCTCATTCCATACACACACCACCCTCTGTGTGAAAATGTTGCCCCTCAGGTCCCTTTTAAGTCTTTCCCCTCTCACCTTAAACCTATGCCCCTCTAGTTTTGGACTCCCCCCACCCTGGGGAAAAGATCTTGGCTATTCACCCTCTCCATGCCCCTCATGATTTTATAAACCTCTATAAGGTCACCCCTCAGCCTCCGACGCTCCAGGGAAAATCGACCCAGCCTCTCCCTGTAGCTCAAACCCTCCGACCCTGGCAACATCCTTGTAAATCTTTCTCCTCACTTTGAACTTAAGATGCAGTTAGAACATAGAACATAGAACATAGAACAGTACAGCACAGAACAGGCCCTTCAGCCCACAATGTTGTGCCGACCATTGATCCTCATGTATGCACCCTCAAATTTCTGTGACCATATACATGTCCAGCAGTCTCTTAAATGACCCCAATGACCTTGCTTCCACAACTGCTGCTGGCAACGCATTCCATGCTCTCACAACTCTCTGCGTAAAGAACCTGCCTCTGACATCCCCTCTATACTTTCCACCAACCAGCTTAAAACTATGACCCCTCGTGCTAGCCATTTCTGCCCTGGGAAATAGTCTCTGGCTATCAACTCTATCTATGCCTCTCATTATCTTGTATACCTCAATTAGGTCCCCTCTCCTCCTCCTTTTCTCCAATGAAAAGAGACCGAGCTCAGTCAACCTCTCTTCATAAGATAAGCCCTCCAGTCCAGGCAGCATCCTGGTAAACCTCCTCTGAACCCTCTCCAAAGCATCCACATCTTTCCTATAATAGGGCGCCCAGAACTGGACGCAGTATTCCAAGTGCGGTCTAACCAAAGTTTTATAGAGCTGCAACAAGATCTCACGACTCTTAAACTCAATCCCCCTGTTAATGAAAGCCAAAACACCATATGCTTTCTTAACAACCCTGTCCACTTGGGTGGCCATTTTAAGGGATCTATGTATCTGCACACCAAGATCCCTCTGTTCCTCCACGCTGCCAAGAATCCTATCCTTAATCCTGTACTCAGCTTTCAAATTCGACCTTCCAAAATGCATCACCTCGCATTTATCCAGGTTGAACTCCATCTGCCACCTCTCAGCCCATCTCTGCATCCTGTCAATGTCCCGCTGCAGCCTACAACAGCCCTCTACACTGTCAACGACACCTCCGACCTTTGTGTCGTCTGCAAACTTGCTGACTCATCCTTCAATCCCCTCGTCCAAGTCATTAATAAAAATTACAAACAGTAGAGGCCCAAGGACAGAGCCCTGTGGAACTCCACTCACCACTGACTTCCAGGCAGAATATTTTCCTTCTACAACCACTCGCTGTCTTCTGTTGGCCAGCCAATTCTGTATCCAAGCAGCTAAGTTCCCCTGTATCCCATTCCTCCTGACCTTCTGAATGAGCCTACCATGGGGAACCTTATCAAATGCCTTACTGAAGTCCATATACACCACATCCACAGCTCGACCCTCATCAACTTTTCTAGTCACATCCTCAAAAAACTCGATAAGGTTTGTAAGGCATGACCTACCCCTCACAAAGCCGTGTTGACTGTATTTGATCAAGCCATGCTCTTCCAGATGGTCATAAATCTTATCCCTCAGAATCCTTTCTAACACCTTGCAGACGACAGACGTGAGACTTACCGGTCTATAATTGCCGGGGATTTCCCTATTTCCTTTCTTGAAGAGAGGAATTACATTTGCCTCTCTCCAGTCCTCAGGTACGACTCCAGTGGTGAGCGAGGATGCAAAGATCTTCGCAAGTGGCGAAGCAATTGCATTTCTCGCTTCCCAAAGCAGCCGAGGACAAATCTGATCCGGGCCTGGCGACTTGTCAATCTTAATGTTTGACAAAATTTTCAGCACATCAGCTTCGTCTATCTCTATCCATTCCAGCATGCACACCTGCTCTTCAAAGGTTTCATTCACTACAAAGTTGGTTTCTTTCGTAAAGACAGAAGCAAAAAACTCATTTAGGGCTTCCCCTACCTCCTCAGGCTCCACACACAAGTTCCCTATGCTATCCCTGATCGGCCCTACTCTTTCTTTGACCATTCTCTTATTCCTCATTGTTCTGGAAACTTCCCTGAACACACCGTGGAATCTTCCTCCTGGCTACTGTTGCCAATCTGGCTGCTCCAATTCAGAAGGTTAAAGTCACACAAGGTTAATGAATTAGACATTGCAGAAACTGCAGATGCTGGAGAATCTGAGATAACAAGGTGTAGAGCTGGATGAACACAGCAGGCCGAGCAGTATCAGAGGAGCAGGAAGGCTGATGTTTCAGTCCTAGACCATTCTTCACCGTTTCTAAACGTCAGGGTGGGAAAATGAACATGAAGTAAAAGATCAGCCATGACCTTAACAAATGGCACAGCATGACTGAATGCCCTTCTCTTTGTCTCATGAAAAGATGATACAGAGAAATAACAGCGCTGACAGTGATTAAGGTGTACATGAAAGAATGGAGGAAGGTAGTGAATGGAAGGGAGAAACAACTTGGTGTTTATTTAAAAAAAAGCTTTCCAGTTTGTAGTTGACATTACATATCTCCACACTATATCTGATGTGAAACATTAAAAGGCAGGCAAATAGTTTGCTGTGAATTGAATTACTTCATCTGTGACTGCGATCTAGCTCCACCTAAGCAAAGCCTCCTTCTTGCCTGATTTATTTGTATTTTTAAAAGCAGATTATGTTAAAGTCTCAAACCTCTTCACACTATTCATTAATGTAAAGGATAAATATACAGTAGACAGCTGAGGGACTTACAATCCAAGGAAGTGTCAGAGTCAAAGCTCAGTTTGTGCTGATCACTGGTAACAGCAATCATCAGTCTTGGAGCCCTGGGTTGGGACAAAGGAAAGTAATATCCAGTGTTTGAGTCCCTGATCACTTTCAAGAAATTAGAGATAAAAGTATGATTGTGAAAACAGTCCTACTGTGTTGACAGAAATGCTTGATTTGGGAATGAAAAGATTAGTGTCTGTGTGGAGATATCTGAAGGCAAGCTTTTTTCCCCCCTCTGTTCAAAACACTTGCAGCAATAGTGAGATTTACCTATGTACAGGGTTATAATCCAGCATGAAGCAGTTAGCAACTTTTCTTCATTTACAGATTTTCAGGATCAGAAGCCTGTATAAAGCTGAATATTTGCTATGTTAAGGGAGTTTTCTTTTAAATGCAGAAAGGTGCAAATTTGGTGACAACCAAGCACTTTGAGATTAAAATCCCCAGGCCAATCTTTCCATACAACAGTTCAACCAATTTTGAAATGTAGTAATGCAATCTTGTTCCATCAGACTTTTGTAATTTATCTGTACATTGCAAAACAAAAAAAGATCAAGAATATACTGTTAAGATTTTCAAAATTTAAATTAAAAAGTTTGTTTTTCTTCGTGTTTGCACAGCATGTGGGCATTCCTGGCAAGGCCAACTTTTGTTGTCCACCTGCAATTGCCATTGAACTGAATGTTCTGTTCAGAAGGCCATTGGCAGTCAACCACATTGCTGAGTCTGGAGTCAAAGGTAGGCCAGACCATGCAAGGGTGGCTGACTTCTTTCCCTAAGAAGGACATTAGTGAAATCAGGTGTGTTTTTGTGCCTATTGATAGTCGTTACATGGTCACCCTTAGATAAACTTTCAATTTCAGATGATTCTTAACTGCCCGCTGGGATGGGCAACAAATGCTGTCCTGACCAGCAGAGCCCTCATCCTGTGAACAAATCTTAACAAAGGCATCCCCTGCACTTTTTAAAATTCTGTCCCCAGTTCTCAAATCACCTGTTGCCTATCGGAATTTTGAGAGAACACAGGACCCAGTTTGTTCAATATCTCTTCACAGTCCCACTCTCCAGGGAACAAGTCTGAGGAATTTTTCCAAAACTGCACTCAGTACTCCAGATGTGATCTAGCCAAACTCCTATGGAATGGAGAGATAATGGGAACTGCAGATGCTGGAGAATCTGAAATAACAAGTTGTAGAGCAGGCCATGTAGCATCAGAGGAGCAGGAAAGCTGATGTTTTGGGCCTAGACCCTAGATTTCTGATGAAGGGCCAGCTTTCCTGGTCCTAAGATGCTGCTTGGCCTGCTGTGTTCCTCCAGCTCTACACCTTGTTACCTCCTATGGAATGGAAGCAAGTTTCTAATATCGCTGCACTCAAATCCTCTTACAATAAAGGCTAACATTCCATTCACATTATTAATAGCTGACTGATCCCATAAGATGGCCATCACTGACACATTGGCAAAAACACCAAGTCCCTTTGTATATCTACCTTTTCCAACCTCTTACTTCTAAGAAATACCCTGCAAATCTGTTCTTCCTTTCAAAGTAGATTATCTCACATATTTACAAATTAGATTCTATGTAACAAGTTCGTACTCATTCACTAAGCTAGTCCAAATTTTCATCCCATTGTCCTCACAAAATATGTTCATGATTAGCACTGTATCAATTTCAAGCAGAGAATTACCAGGTCTGGTATCCATCTCCAAATCACTGATGTATATTGTGAATGGTCGGGGTACAACGATTGCCCCTTGCAAGGGAGGTGATGACATAGTGGTATTCTCGCTGGACTTTAACCCAGGGACCTAACTAATATTCTGGGGAGCCAGGTTCGAATCCCACCTCGGCAGATGGTGGAATCTGAATTCAATAAAAGTCTGGAATTAAGATTCTAATTGTGATCGTGAGACCATTGTTGTTTGTTGGAGGAAAAACCCATCAGATCCAAGGAAGCTGCCATCCTTACCTGGTCTGGCCTACATGTGATTCCAGACCCACTGCAATGTGGTTGACTCTTAACTGGCCTCTGGGCAATTAGGGATGGGGCAATAAATGCTGGCCTTAGCCAGGAATGCCCATAACCCGTGATTAAACTTTTTAAAAATCCTACTGGTAATGGTCTGCTAAAACACCTACTCTCTGTTTTCGGTCTGTCCACCAATCCTCAATCCATGTTAAGGCAAGTTGAGCTTTCGTTTGGCTAAAAAATTTCCAGTGGCGAACTTGATCAAAAGCCTTCTGAAGATCCAAACACACTGCATCCATTGTCTCTACTTTACAAATTTTGTTAGTAACATCCTTAAAATAAACTCAACAAGTTTGTCAAACATGCCTTTCCATTCACAACCCGACATTATTTATGATCACGGCAACAAAATGTGAGGCTGGATGAACACAGCAGGCCAAGCAGCATCTCAGGAGCACAAAAGCTGACGTTTCGGGCCTAGACCCTTCATCAGAGAGGTTCATCTTTATCCAAATATCCAGACAAATATCAGGAGGTGGCTTCCCACTCTGAAAAGCTTAACAGAATTGGACATCTCAGCAAAAGGGGTAATGGGAGCACAGTGACGAAACTGATTAAGAGACAGAGAACAGAATAATGCTGAATATGTTCTGTCAGGCTCAGGGCAGTAATGCAGAGGCGTTTCACACAGGTCTGTCTGAGGACTAGCAATCTCTCTGCTCAACATTAATGTCAAACACTTGTGCCTACTTTCAGCATTTGCACAAAACATTGAAATGCGGCTAAACATTAGGGAAGGCAGAGACAAGGTAGATTAAGTTGAATGTAGAGAACTCTGATGACAGCCAGGAAGGGAGGAAATATAAACTAAATGCTACCAATATAAAGGGTTGCAGGAACAGAGTGCCAGGGTCACACGTATGCGCTTATTCAAAAGTGGAATTAGAAGGGGCGAAGACTGTTGTAAAATTATATCGCGTCAATGATCGGAGCAGGAAAGTTTCAGGTCAGGACCCTTCTTCAGAAAACATTTTTTTTCTGATGCTCCTGTGATAATGCCTGACCTGCTGTGTTCCTCGAGCTCCACAATGTGTTATCTCAGGCTCCAGCAACAGGATTTCTTACTCTCGCCATATCATATCAGTGTTTTTTAAAAAAAAACCATAAAGTATGCATGCAAGGAATTGATGCAAGACTTTCATAAATCACAGGCTGGGCCTCACAGCAGGAGATCCTTAAGAGAACTGTCTAGGCTTGAAGGGGCTCCAGAAGGGAATTATTGATTTGGTCCGAGGGGAGACTGAGGAGAGACCAGTCATGTCGGGGCAAATACTTACGGTGACAGAGACTTAAAAAGGACATGAGGGGCAATTTGTTTATACAAAAAGTGGTTCGCACATGGAATGAACTTCCTAGAAAGTGGTGGATGTGGGTACAGCTACAACAGTTAAAAGATATTTGGATAAGTACATGATAGGAACGGTTTGGAGGGGTAAGGGCCAGGAGCAGGCAGGTGGGACTGGTTTAAAAAACAAAGTTGCTGGAAAAGCTCAGCAGGTCTGACAGCACCTGTGAGGAAAACATAAGAGTTAACATTTCGGGTCCAGTGACCCTTCCTCAGAACTAACTCAGGACTAGTTTAGTTTTGGAATATGTTCAGCGTGGACCGATTAGACCGAAAGCTCTGCGCTGTTTGACTCTATGACCCTACATCACATCCCTTATGATAGATTCTAGCAATTTCCTGACTACTGATATAAGGGTGATGGTTGTTGGATGGTCAATACTGAGGGAGCGCTGCACTGTCGGAGGGTCAGTGCTGAGGGAGTGGACACTGTCGGAGGGTCAGTGCTGAGGGAGCGGGCCCTGTCGGAGGGTCAGTGCTGAGGAAGCGCTGCACTGTCGGAGGGTCAGTGCTGAGGGAGTGGACACTGTCGGAGGGTCAGTGCTGAGGGAGCGGGCCCTGTCGGAGGGTCAGTGCTGAGGGAGGGCCACATTGTCGGAGGGTCAGTGCTGAGGGAGTGGGCACTGTCGGAGGGTCAGTGCTGAGGGAGTGCCGCACTGTCGGAGGGTCAGTGCTGAGGGAGCACCGCACTGTCGGAGGGTCAGTGCTGAGGGAGTGGGCACTGTCGGAGGGTCAGTGCTGAGGGAGCACCGCACTGTCGGAGGGTCAGTGCTGAGGGAGCGCCGCACTGTCAGAGGGTCAGTGCTGAGGGAGTGGGCACTGTCGGAGGGTCAGTGCTGAGGGAGTGGGCACTGTCGGAGGGTCAGTGCTGACAGAGTGGGCGCTGTCGGAGGGTCAGTGCTGAGGGAGTGGGCACTGTCGGAGGGTCAGTGCTGAGGGAGTGGGCACTGTCGGAGGGTCAGTGCTGAGGGAGTGGGCACTGTCGGAGGGTCAGTGCTGACAGAGTGGGCGCTGTCGGAGGGTCAGTGCTGACAGAGAGGGCACTGTCGGAGGGTCAGTGCTGAGGTATTAACGGTCGGGGGAAGTTGGGGTGTGGGGTGGATACATGGAGTGAGGGTGAGAATATGGGTGCAGGATGGTACAGAGTACAGGTTGGAGTGGGGAATGGAGTGCGGGATCACTTCTGTTGCGATCACGCTCGGAGGTACAAAGTTCTGATTGGAGCCGTTGAAATGACCATTTATTACAACATCTTCATCGAGGTTATGAATGCATCATTTGGGGAAGCTGGGAGATAAAGATAATTGTAGTACATCATTTTAAATTTCAAATTTCTCAGAAAATGTGTCATGTCCCTCGGGATCCATTTCAAAGACTGTTTTGTAAACTGGGCAATTTTGTCAGTGTGGGTATGCTGGGTCTTTCTGAGTCGGAGTGTTCAGGGATATCTCGATAACAGTTGACAAAATGTGGAGCTGGAGGAGCACAGCATGTCAGGCAGCGTCAGAAGAACAGGAAAGTCGATGTTTCGGGGCCTTGACCATTCATCAGGACAGTCCAGACCCGAAACGTCAACTTTCCTGCTGACTTCCAGCCTCTAAAATTCTTAGTGTCTTGTGTCTCATTAACAGGTTGTTTTCACTTCATTGAAAAGCAGTAAGAAATTGATCTTCCACAGCATCCTTCATGTACTCAAGACTGATTCAAATCCAATGAAGTACTTTTTTGTGAAGCATAGTATTATCACCTTCCAAACCAACGACCACTTCCATCCAGAAGGACAAAGGCAGCAGATACATGGGGCAAGTTCCCCTCTGAGCCACACCCCATCCTGAGTTGGAAATATATCGCCGTTCCTTCATTGTCACTGGGTCAGAATCCTGGAATTCCCTCCCTAAGGGCATTGTGGGTCAACCCAGAGCACATGGACGGCAGCGGTTCAAGGAGGCAACTCACCTCCACCTTCTCAAGGGGGCAACTAGGGGCGGGCAATGAACTGTGGTCTAGCCAGCAATGCGCACATCCCACAAAATTATTTTTGAGAATGTTGTCAGTTTTGGCAAGCCGACTGCCCTCAAAATCTTGAGATGATACAAAACGCAGCTTCCAGGAAGAGTCTGTGCTCCTGCTGAATCTCATTGGCTGACAGCTCAGTAACACATCCAGTTCGAAATTTTCATTCTTGTTCATTAGTACCTTCGTGACCTCACCTCTCCCTTCCTCTGTACTCTGCTCCAGTTCACCCCAACACCCTGACCTTCAGAGGTATCTGCTCTCACCTAATGCACATTCCCAATTTTACTCACTTCCCTCACTGGGGGCTTCTGTTGCCTGTGCCCTGAGGTCTGGCATAGCCCCCTGCAAAGTGCTCCTCTCTCTCCCTCACACACACTCTCTGCTTAAAGAACTCCTTCAAACCTACCACAACTTCTGAGGAAGGGTCACATGACCCGAAACGTTAACCCTGCTTTCTCTCGACGGATGGTGCCAGAATGTTAAAATGTTTCCCAACCAGAAGGTGTTGTTTGTCACGTACAGACCACAGATGCTCTGCAATACGGTCTTGGAGTCTACACTTGGTCTCAGTGATGTAGAGGAGGCCATATCGAGAGCAGACCATTTTAACTCCCCTTCGTCTCCCTGGGTGGCATGTCCATCCTGCGCCTTCCCCAGTGTCACATGACACCACCCACAAACTGGAGGAGCAGCACCTCATATACTGCCTTGGGACCCTACAGCCCGAAGGTCTCAAAGCGGATTTTAAAAGTTTCAAAATCTGCACACCCCCAGCCTAATTCCATGACCAACCCTCCCTCTCATCACCGCCTCCTTGCCCTGTCCGCCTTCTCTCCCATTTATCTGCCCTCCCATCCCATTAACCAATCCCCACCACTGCCTACCTGCACTCACCTGTCACCATCCCACCTACCTTCCCCAACCCCAGCCCTCCTTTCTCTATTTATTTCTGGGCTCCCTTCCCCACCCCCTGATTTTTAAGCAAGGGTCTCAACCCGAAACGTCAGCCTTCCTGCTCCTCTGATGCTGCCTAGCCTGCTGCATTCACCCAGCTCCACACTGCGTTATCTCTATATCCACAAACTCACTGACGCACTTGCTCGCTCTCGTGCTCTCTCTCCCCCCATCGCTCCAGTCTCCATTGGAGTGATTGGAATGAGGCCAGTCAGGTGGATATTGTAGAATATGATTTAGACAAACAGGGGGCTGGAAGAACACAGCAGGCCAGGCAGCATCTGGATGAAAGGAGCACTCAATGTTTTGCTTATTTCCCTTCTTCAGACCTGGATGTGGGGGTAGCGAGAGCTGCAGATAAAGTGGGGGCGGGGGGGGGGGGGTGGAGGGGGGGTGGAGGTGGTAGATAGTGAAATTGTGGTGATAGGTGGATACCAGTACTAGGTCCAACCTGATTGGTGGAAGGGAGGAATGAATCTGGTTGTTAGCTGGAAGGGAGGGTCAGTAGGTGGAATATGATTTCCCTGATTGGGGCTGTTACCCTGGGCCAGTAAGATCCATCTGGTCCCAAAGACTACACACGGTTAACAAGGTGTAGATCTGGATGAGCACCGCAGGCCAAGCAGCATCAGAGGATCAGGAAAGCTGATGTTTCAGGCCTAGACCCTTCATGCTCCTCTGATGCTGCTTGTCCTGCTGTGTTCATCCAGCTCTACACCTTGTTATCTCAGATTCTCCAGCATCTGCAGTTCCTATTATCTCTCACTGCAAACAGTTAACTTTGTTTTGCACAGCTGCTGCCAGACCTGCTGAGTTTCTGCAGCGCCCTCTTTTCATTAAAACGCTGTTCCTCTTTCTGTCTCTACCTGTTTTGTCTTTCTGTTTAAATCTGTCTGTCTTTACTCTTCAATTCCTCTACATGCAGTCCTCCTTTGGATCTGTAACTGATTTTTCTTACATAGAGCCAAGGTAGGAAGACAGGTTTTCCAGGACAGCCCTGTTTGTGGGTTTTGAGAAAAGTCCTTTCCCAAATCACAGATGATGCAGACATTTTGAAGGAATGACAGATTTGTCATTTGTCAGATTGATTTTGTGTTGAAGGATCTTGCAACTTCAGGGTTGGACTGTTGAATTTGGTAAACAGGATTTTTATGTGCTTTCCCTTTAAACTATGATGCAGCGTTTTCAGCAGGATCAGCCACAGGGAGAGAGATTCCCACCCACTGACTTGTCAACAAAATTCAAAGATTTGGAGCAGTGACAGAGGAGAGGATCAAACTCCCACTGATTAGTTAAACATTGACATTGGATGAGGTTATAAGAGACTGTACAATGCCTGAAATAAGCAATAGACTGAATAGCAACAATTCAGGACAAACCCTAGAATAAGAGCCAGGAACGCAAGTATGCCATTCAGCCCATCAAGTCAGCCCTGCCATTCAACAAGGTTGGGTGGCACGCTGTCTGAGTGGTTAGCACTGCAGCCTCACAGTGCCAGGGACCCAGGCTCAATTACACCCTCGGGGCAACTGACTGTGTGGAGTTTGCACATGCTCCCTGTGTCTGCGTAGTTTTCCTGCCACAGCCCAAAGATGTGTGGGTTGGGGTGGATTAGCCATAGGGAATGCAGGGTTACAGGGATTTGGCAGGGGGCAGTCTGGGTTGGATACTCTTCAGCGGGATCGGTGAAGCCCTGTTTTTCACCCCTAAGGGATTATGGCTAACTTGATAATCCTCAGATCCACTTTCAAGACCTTCCCCAAAGCCCTTAATTACTTTCAGTGATTTAAAATCTATCTCAGCCTTGACAGCCCTCTGCAGTAAAGAATTCCACAGATTCATTCCCCTCAGAGAGAAGTAATCCTCATCTATATCCTAAACGGATAATCCCTTCGTCTGAGCCGATGGCCCTGTATGGCTTCAGTACATATGCCCTGTGCTTTACATACATTACAGGATATCAAAGGAATTTTGTGGGAGAATCCAAATTTTTAATCATACATATAGGACAGACATCAATAAATGTATTACATACAAATACATTACAGTACAGCTCAGAAGAAAGCTATTTTGTCCCTTGAGTCAATGCTGGCCCTTTTGATAGAGCTATCCAATTAATCGCACTCCAACTTAATTGAAACATATAAAATAATCAGAGGGTTAGATAGGGTGGATAGGGAGAGCCTTTTTCCTAGGATGGTGACGGCGAGCACGAGGGGGCATAGCTTTAAATTGAGGGGTGAAAGATATAGGACAGATGTCAGAGGCAGTTTCTTTACTCAGAGAGTAGTAAAGGAATGGAACGCTTTGTCTGCAACAGTAGTAGATTCGCCAACTTTAGGTACATTGAAGTCGTCATTGGATAAGCATATGGACGTACATGGAATAGTGTAGGTGAGATGGGCTTGAGGTCGGTATGACAGGTCAGCACAACATCAAGGGTTGAAGGGCCTGTACTGTGCTGTAATGTTCTATGTTCTATGTTCTATGTTCTAACAGTATTTGTAGTAAGTTCCCATTTGAAATTCCCTG
The DNA here is from genome assembly GCF_030684315.1 of Stegostoma tigrinum. Lineage (NCBI taxonomy): Eukaryota > Metazoa > Chordata > Chondrichthyes > Orectolobiformes > Stegostomatidae > Stegostoma > Stegostoma tigrinum. Next base: position 17,693,993 of record NC_081392.1, on the reverse strand, counting down.
CTGAATTTGCTTGCACAATCCTTTCAGGCCACAATATTCCCATTAAGAAATTCGGGAGAAATGTCTTTTCCGCCTCCTGCTCCCAAGAGGGAGAATGTTGTCCCCACAGGGAGTTGTCCAGGTGAATAGTATGGATACATTGAAGGGTCAAGCTGGACAAACACACAAGGGGAAAGAGATAGGATGATACAAGATAGGGGGAGATAAAGAGGCGTGTGGCAGGAACAAGGGCACCAGCAGGGGGAGGAGGTGGGCTGAACAGCTGGAATGCCAAATTAAATCAGTGCAATAAAGACAACATTGACACACCCATAAACAATTGATAGTTTACAACAAAGTGAAGGGAGGTGTTTCAGAAATGAGTGCAAGTTGATAACATATCAGAGAGCGCAAGGTTACACCAATTGACCGAATGTGCAACAGAGGAGTAATGGAGTCGAAGGTAAGCAATCGCAGTTACATTGTTTCTGAAACTCTTCCGGAGAATTACAGAAAAAACATTGAGGATAAGTTGAAGTTCCACTTTGTGAACATTACTTCAAAACACTCTCAACACTGTTTAACTTTCACTTCCTGAGAAAGAGTTTATGTCCTTATTGTGTGATTTATGAGATTGTCTTGCTAAAACTCAAAGTGCTATTTGAACTGAAGCCTTCCTGTAATGCAGTGGTTTGGTTGTAATAACATTGGGCTGGGAATCTGAGAACAACAGCCTAGCTGAAATGAGCTTGAAAATAGTTTAACATTCTAATGTCGTTTTAAAAATACTTTGGTACAATGACAGGATGAGAAATCTGTTGCCCTTACATGGTCGGCTCTATGTGTGATTCCAATCGCCACAGCAATGGATTGGCTCCTAAATACCCTCTGAAAGAGCTGAGCAAGCCCCTCAGTTTGTGGCAATTAGGGATGATATTTACATAAAGTCATACAGTGCAGAAACAGACCCTTTGATTAAATCAATCCATGCTGAACATAATTCCAAATTGGTCCCACTTGCTTGCTCCTGGCCCATATCCCTCCAAATCGTTCCCATTCATGTACTCAAGCATATGTTTTAAATGCTGTAATTGTGCCAGCATCTTCAGGAAGTCCATTCTACACATGATCCACCCTCTATGTAAAAGAAAATTGCCCCTCAGGCCTTTTGAAAGCCTCCCTTCTCTCCCTGTGGCCCGTTTGCCAGGAAACAATAAGAAAAGGGCAGGCGCAGTAAGATCCCACAAGCAAAAATCATCTCTGGATTGCTGATCCTGGCTAAGGGGTAAATCATGGCAGGGGCACTAACTTTTGTGGCTCAGTGGTAGCATCCCTACCTTTGAGGTAGGTTTGAATCTCAGCTGTTCCAGGGGCATGTAATCATATTCCTGAGCAGATTGTTTAAGAAAAATACCTCGAAGCACGGGGGGATCAAGTTCCTGTTTGTGAGTTACCGCACAATCGCTCCATTCAGGCTCAGAGGTGCTTGTCCCCCACTCTGTCCCTGTCCTGGGAGACTCTGGGGGACATTGAACATGAAGCTGTGTTTTCAGTTTGAATGAGTAGAACTGGCGGCTGCAGCCTAGAATACTTGGTCCAGGTTGGGAGTAGGATTTGAACCTGCAGAGCTGTAGAATTGTCTTCAGCAATGTGGGCTGTGCTGAGGTGTTTGGCATGACAGTGTTCCTATTGACCAGTGGTGAGGCCTCAATGGACGTTCTTTATGGTCTGTTAAAAGCCTTTTTAACAGCCCAACTCATCACCAACTGGTAAGACAGGCCATGGAAACGGGCTTTCGGGTGAACTCAACATGTGAAGTAGAGTCGGGTCAGGACAGGTTCACCTTCTCGTTTGCTCCAAGCGGGGAACCCCACATCTCCATGGGCACTGGCCATCCGTGCTTCACCTCCACGGACATTGGCATCTGACATGTGCCAGCCTCAAAGGACCCTCATCTCCAAGTCACTCGCAGAGATATTCTGTACCTTGCTGTCCTGTCAGTTAGCATTGTACTGCTACAGCAAGTGACGTAGAAATATGGGAAACAGGAGTAGGCCATTCGGCCCATTGTGCCTGTGCTAACATTCAATACAATGATGGCTGATCATCCATCTGTTCTTGCTTACTCCACACTCACTTTGATCCTATTAACCCTACGTACTGGTTTAGGGCGGCACGGTGGCTCAGCGGTTAACACTGCTGCCTCACAGCACCAGGGACCTTGTTCAAATCCACCCTCAGGCGACTGTCTGTGTGGAGTTTGCACATTCTCCCTGTGTCTCCGTGAGTTTCCTTGGGGTGCTCTGGTTTCCTCCCACAGTCCAAAAATGTGCAGGTTAGGGTAGATTGGCCATGCTAAATTACCCATAGTGTTCAGGGATGTGCAGGCTGGGTGGGCTGGTCATGGGAAATGTAGGGGTGAGGGGGGTCTGGGTGGGATGCTCTTCAGAGGATTGGTGTCAGGTTCAAGGGGCCGACTGGCCTGCTTCCATATGGTAGAGATTCTGTACCATCTCTATCGCCTTGAAAAACATCCAATACCTTGGCCCCAACTGCTTCCTGTGGCAGAGAATTCCACAGGCTCCCACTCTCTGGGTGAAGACATTTCTCCTCAGATCAGTTGTCAGTGGCCTACCCTATATCCTGAGACTGTGAGCCCTGGTTCTGACGTCTCCTGTCATTGAGAACCATCCTCCCTGTCTAGTCCTAGTAGAATTTTACAGGTTGCCATGAGAACATATGCCTAACGCGCACCCCACCCCACCCCATTCGTCTAAACTCCAGCAACTAAAGTCACAGGGTTGGGATGATAAAGATGTGCTGCAGGGTACAGTCCTGCTCTAAGTTTGGTTGTTATGGCTTGAACAGATTGTGATTTAAATCACTGTGATGTAAAGCCTCATCCTGAGGTTATGAACTTTTGCCAGAAGATGGGAGGAGGTGAATATTATTCAAATGGAATAAAATGCTGAGAAAAGCCGAAGAACAGAAGAATTTGCCTATCCTGATGGAGGGACCACCTTATGAGGAGAGCTTGAGAAGGGGGGGCCAATACTGAGATGTGTGTTATGACCAGGCTCAAGGAGCAGAATTACTTACTCCTGCTCCACATTTTTGTGCACTGCTTCGCATTTTGAAAGATGAGAGAAGACTTTATTGAGATATATAAGGTTCCTTCCCATTGTGAGAGAACCTAGGCCCAAAGGGCATGAGTTCAAACTAAGCAGTCGACAATTTAAGACAGAAATGACAGGATTTAATTTTCTCTCAGTAGGCGCTGAATTTACAGAATACTTTGCCCTCCGACAGTACGGTGCCCACTTCGCGCTGACCCTGCGACAGTGCGGCGCCCCCTCGGGCACTGACCCTCCAACAGTGTGGCGCTCCCACAGTGCTGACCCTCCGACAGTGCGGCGCTCCCTCAGCACTGACCCTCCGACAGCGCAGCACTCCCTCAGTACTGACCCTCCAACAGTGCAGCACTCCCCCCCCACCCCCCCTCAGGCACTGACCCTGCGACAGTGTGGCGCCCCCCTCGGGCACTGACCCTCCGACAGTGCGGCGCCCCCTTCGGGCACTGACCCTCAGCCTCTCTTCTCCAGGGACTTTCAGTTGCTTGCACTTAGATAAAATTGCTGAACTAATGTTTTGAAGCAATAGCTCACATCAACCAGTGAGGGAAAATAAAGTGGCTTTCTTTGGGCTTTAGGTTTTATTTTAGAGCCAAGAAAAGGATAGCAGGCCCTCTCCAGAGGGCCATCCTTGCCTGGTCTGACCTACATGTGACTCCAGACCCACAGCAAATGTGGTTGAATCTTAACTGCCTCTAGGCAATTAGAGATGGGGCAATAAATGCTGGGTTGGCCATTGATGCCCCTCCATTGGTTGAATGAACAACAATTAATTTAGGATATCTGGTTGGCATGGACGAGTCGGATCCAAGAGTCAGTATCATGCTGTACTGCTGTATGACTGAGACCGCAAATCTGAAGTCTGACTGTCTGGAGGAAGAGAGAAAGAGGAGGATAACTTTGTAAACCTGACTAAAGTTACAAGAGACTGTGAGAAATATTGTAACAATGAAGGGAATCGGGCAGCGTTAGGAAACACCCTGTTAATGTTACAATCTTACTGTTACTTGTTCCTTAATGAAGTCGTGATACCAAATTGTATCTGTGGTGAACTGAGCGTTCCAGCATTGTGGAATACTGGTAAATTCATTTCCAAACTATTGGAGAAATTTTCAGGTGGGGCCTGAAGGGCTTGGACTGCAATAGACAGGAGATGAACGAAACAAAGTTCTGGCTCACACCATTCAAATTACTCTAATTGCTACTGACCTGATCGTTGGATTCTCACCAGGGTGAAAGGGAGGATTACCAGGATTGTTTGAAGAAGGCTTGACGCTGGATCCACAGAGGTGCCAAACTTTCACAAAGGAATTTGATGACGTCAGCCCAGTTTCTTGGAAGAGGAAGCTGATGACATTTGATTCTATTCCAACTGCTTTTGCTGTTGATAAAAATCCGTGACATACAATAAAGGCGCTCTGCATTTCTGTGGAGGTGCAGGAATGGTTTGATCTGGAGAGTACGATGTACCCCTGACGTCCCCAAGAGCTGACCTGGGCACCACCAGAAGTAGCTGTAAAGAAGGAACACTTAGTAAATGCGCGAAACATCCCTGAGCTTCAGACGAGAGCTGACAAGGTAATGCACAGTGAGGAACTTGGTTCAGCTGTTTTGAGGGATTTTCCTTAAACAATTGGCTCTGGGAAATTATTACACACGCCTGGAGCAAGTGGGACTTAATCCTGGGTCTGCAGATTCAAGAGTAGGAGCCTCTGCACCACAAGAACCACCTTTTGGTGCTTATGGATTTACTGTCCAACATTGTACTCTGCAGCTTTATCCAGTATCATTAATCATGGCAGATCCACTGTAGAGGTTTCTAAATTGGGATCTGCTCACCTTAGAGGAACTAACAGCAGATTAGCAGGCTGTTTGTGAAATAATACATGAAATACCATGCAAGGAGCTTAACACACCTGACACTGCCTGGAGTGAGTTAGTGAGACAGCTGGCTTGTGATGCAGAGTCAGAGCTTGGGTTCAATTCCTGCACTTTGAGGTTATCCTGAAGGATTCCCCCAAGATAAGGGAACCATCAGGTTAAACTCATAATCAGTCGTCTCCCTCTCTTTCTAAAGGGAGAGTTGGATGATAGCAATTTCTTTTGTTTCCTAAGTGGGACTGCAATCGGGGAGCTGTTATGAGGTGGCAAATTGATAAACTGATTCCGAATGCAGTGTCGGAGTTTTCTCAGTGGGTTCTGCTGTTCTTTTGGATTCAGAATGTCCAACTGGAATTCCCAGCCCAGATACTGGGCATGCTGAGGCTGTGCCACACTGTGGGCAGCTCCCCCACTCAATGCAATATCCCCTACACGGTGTGGAAGCAGGCCATTCAGCCCATCAAATCCACACCGAGCATCCCATCCGGACCCGGCCTTTGCCTCGTGACCCTGCGTTACCCACCCTAACCTGCACATCTTTGGACTGTGGGAGGAAACCCGAGCACCCGGAGGAAACCCATGCAGACACGTGGAAAACATGCAAACTCCTCACAGACAGTCGCCCGAGGATAGGGTTGAACCCAGGATGTCCATGGCGCTGTGAGGCAGCAGTGCTGACTAGTGAATTCTCCCTGGTACACTGCTAATTTTCTGAGGGGTGAATGCCAACCAATCAGACAAATTCCCAGCTGGCTGTCACATTGCTGTGCACAAGTTAACCACTGAGACTCCTGTGTTAACAACAATAACAGCACTTTTAGACGGAGGACTTCACAGTGATGACCTGAGGTTGTAAAGGTGCTACTTAAATGCAACTGTCCTCCGTTAACCTTTGGGAGATTGAGGCTGGTGAGTATCAGACAGTGTTTCTGTGGTACTCTGTCCCAAGCTGGTTATTAATAGGTTTGGGGTCCATGCTATGAGCTGGCTTGCGCAGAATTTGCAAAAGGACTACATTTGGATGAACTTGTTTTAGTGGAATCATTGAAATTTACGTGCAAAGGCCAATCAGCCCATCGCTAATGAACTAGCCCATGCAAGAATCGGCTTGGTCCCATTTCTATTTTCAGATGCTCAAAATAGTTTGGCTCTTTTCCTTTGGCAAGCTATTTAGTATTCTGAGCCCAGAATAACATTCTGCATCCAAAACAGATTTTAAGTTAGCTTTTAAAAGAAGGAGTAACATTTTCCTCCTCTGTTGTTTCAACATATGGCTTGACTCGCCTTAACTATTCCAGAATTGCTATGCAGTGGAAATAATTTCTCACAAAGTTGTTTGTCAAAATGATATTTAACTTTGTTAAATTTCTAACACAGGGAGGAATCAATTAAAAATACTCAGAGAAACAAACTGCATTTATGGAGCACCTTCATGGTAAGAAAACATTTCAAAGTAATGTGAAATGGAAGCTTCATTTGGCATCAAGTACTATAGGGAGGTATTTGGAAAGATGATGTTAAAGAGTTAGGATTTAAGGAGGATTTTTATGGAGGAGAGATAGGTGAAGTGGCTTAGGGAGGGAACTCCAGAGCTTGTGGCCCAGCAGTTGAAAGCACGGCTGCCAACAGTGGAGTGATTAAAACTGGGAAGTTAGTTTTAAACTTAGAGTTTAGGAGGTTGAGGGGAGATCTAATAGAAACTTACAAGATAATGTGTGGTTTAGAAGGGGTGGATGCTGGGAAGTTGTTTCCATTAGGCGGGGAGACTAGGACCTGTGGGCACAGCCTTAGAATTAGAGAGGGTAAATTTAAATCGGGAATGAGATGACATTTCTTCAGCCAGAGAGTGGTGGGCTTGTGGAATTCATTGCCACGGAGTGCAGTGGAGGCTGGGACGTTGGATGCCTTCAAGGCAGAGATCGACAAATTCTTGATCTCAGAAGGAATCAAGGGCTATGGGGGGAGTGCAGGGAAGTGGTGTTGAAATGCCAATCAGCCATGATTTAAATGGCGGAGTGGATTTGATGGGCCGAATGGCCTTACTTCCACTCCTATGTCTTATGGTCTTATCGTCTTATGGAATGTTCGTAAGGTCAGAATTGGAGGCTTGTGGACCTGGAGGAGGCTACAGAGATGAGAAGGGATAAGATTTGTGAATCTGAGGTGTTATTAAACTGTGAAGCAATGCCAAACAGCGAGCACAGGGGCTGATGGGCAAGCATAGTGTAGCTACTTGCTTGGTTAAAAGCAGCCGAGCTTTTGATGAGCTGAAGTAAATGGAAGCTGCAAGATGGAGGCCTTGAAATTGTCAAATCTCGTGTCGATGATCTGTGTGGAGCTGGCAGATTTCAACTTGGGTAACTGATAAAATTGACTCTTACCAAGGAAGTAGGTCAAAGTAGGGTTACTGAAAAGTTTTTTTTCCCATTCATTCATGGGATGTGGGTGTCATTGGTTAGTGCCAGCATTTATTACCCATTAGGGCAGGGGTCAACCATAATGCTGTGCGTCTGGAGTCACATATAGACCAGACCAGACCAGGTAAGGATGGGAGGTTTCCTTCCCTAAAGGACATTAGTTATCCAGATGGGTTTTTCCCTCAACAACCAATTCACGGTCATCATTACACTCTTAATTCCATAAACCTGTTGAATTCAAATTCCACCACCTGCTGTGGTAGGATGCAAACACTGGCCCCCAGAAGATGAGGATAACAAAGTGTGGAGCTGGATGAACACAGCAGGACAAGCAGCATCTCAGGAGCACAAAAGCTGACGTTTCAGGCCTAGACCCTTCATCAGAGAGGGGGATGGGGTGGGGGTTCTGGAATAAATAGGGAGAGAGGGGGAGGCGGACCGTAGATGGAGAGAAAAGAAGATAGGTGGAGAGAGTATAGGTGGGGAGGTAGGGAGGGGATAGGTCAGTCCAGGGAAGACGGACAGGTCAAGGAGGTGGGATGAGGTTAGTAGGTAGATGGGGGTGCAGCTTGGGGTGGGAGGAAGGGATGGGTGAGAGGAAGAACAGGTTAGGAGGCAGAGACAGGCTGGGCTGGTTTTGGGATGCAGTGGGGGGAGCGGACGAACTGGGCTGGTTTTGGGATGCAGTGGGGGAAGGGGAGATTTTGAAGCTGGTGAAGTCCACATTGATACCATTGGGCTGCAGGGTTCCCAAGTGAAATATGAGTTGCTGTTCCTGCAGCCTTCGGGTGGCATCATCGTGGCACTGCAGGAGGCCCATGATGGACATGTCATCTAAAGAATGGGAGGAGGGGTGGAAATGGTTCGCAACTGGGAGGTGCAGTTGTTTATTGCGAACCAAGCGGAGAAGTTCTGCAAAGCGGTCCCCAAGCCTCCGCTTGGTTTCCCCAATGTAGAGGAAGCCACACCGGGTACAGTGGATGCAGTATACCACATTGGCAGATGTGCAGGTGAACCTCTGCTTAATATGGAAAGTCATTTTGGGGCCTGGGATAGGGGTGAGGGAGGAGGTGTGGGGCCAAGTGTAGCACTTCCTGCGGTTGCAGGGGAAGGTGCCGGTTGTGGTGGGGTTGGAGGGGAGTGTGGAGCGGACAAGGGAGTCACGGAGAGAGTGGTTTCTCCAAAAGGCAGACAAGGGTGGGGATGGAAAAATGTCTTGGGTGGTGGGGTCAGATTGTAGATGGCGGAAGTGTTGGAGGATGATGGTTGGTGGGGTGGTATGTGAGAACGAGGGGTATCCTCTTGGGGCGGTTGTGGCGGGGGCAGGGTGTGAGGGATGTGTTGCAGGAAATGCAGGAGACACGGTCAAGGGCGTTCTCGACCACTGCGGGGGGAACATTGCGGTCCTTGAAGAGCGTGGACATCTGGGATGCGCCGGAGTGGAATGCCTCATCCTGGGAGCAGATGCGGCAGAGGTGGAGGAATTGGGAATAGGGGATGGAATTTTTGCAGGAGGGTGGGTGGGAGGGAGGAGGTGTATTCTAGGTAGCTGTGGGAGTCGGTGAGCTTGAAATGGACATCAGTTTCTAGCTGGTTACCTGAGATGGAGACTGAGAGGCCCAGGAAGGTGAGGGATGTGCTGGAGATGGCCCAGGTGAACTGAAGGTTGAGGTGGAAGGTGTTGGTAAAGTGGATGAACTGTTCGAGCTCCTTTGGGGAGCATGAGGCGTCGCCGATACAGTCATCAATGTACCGGAGGAAGAGGTGGGGTTTGGGGCCTGTGTAGGTGCGGAAGAGGGACTGTTCCACGTAACCTACAAAGAGGCAGGCATAGCTGGGGCCCATGCGGGTACCCATGGCCACCCCGTTAGTCTGTAGGAAGTGGGAGGAGTCCAAAGAGAAGTTGTTGAGGGTGAGGACAAGTTCAGCTAGGCGGAGGAGGGTGTTGGTGGAGGGGGACTGGTCAGGCCTGCAGGACAGGAAGAAGCGGAGGGCCTTGAGGCCATCTGCATGCGGAATACAGGTGTACAGGGACTGGACGTCCATGGTGAATATGAGGTGTTGGGGCCAGGGAATTGGAAGTCCTGGAGGAGGTGGAGGGCGTGGGTGGTGTCACGGACGTAGGTGGGGAGTTCCTGGACCAAAGGGGAGAAAATGGAGTCCAGATAGGTGGAGATGAGTTCGGTGGGGCAGGAGCAGGCTGAGACGATGGGTCGACCAGGCTAGGCAGGTTTGTGGATTTTGGGAAGGAGATAGAAACGGGCAGTGCGGGGTTGGGGAACAATGAGGTTGGAGGCTGTGGGTGGGAGGTCACCTGAGGTGATGAGGTCATGGATGGTGTTGGAGATGATGGTTTGGTGCTCGGGGGTGGGGTCATGATCAAGGGGGCGGTAGGAGGAGGTGTTGGAGAGTTGGCGTTTGGCCTCAGCGATGTAGAGGTCAGTGATGAGGAGTGTGTTTCATTGCTCCCTTGTGTTGTGCACCGTGATGGCGATGATGGCTAGTACTGGCAGTGCCCTCCCTTTTTCAGAGCCGATGGTTGACTTGGACCAGTTGCAGAAAAAGATGGTAAGAGCTGTTGCAGTCACAGATCTGAAACAGCACCAGTTGATTTTATTCATCGTCAACACAATCAATCCGTCTGGAATTTGGAAAAATTGACATCTCATCGCATTAATTGGCTCTGATTTAGAGGCGGGGGGGTGGGGGTATACGTTAGGGAAGTCTATATTTACACAGGAGAGACCACACTCTGGAGTACTGTGGGCAGTTTCGGTCCCCTTTTTAAGGGGACACAGTGGTAATGTCACTGGGTGAGAAAGCCAAGTGTTCAAATCCCACACTGTCATCAGATGGAAATTGAAGTTTAATTCATTTATTTGTTTAACTGCCTGCAGTTATGAACTAGAGTAATGGTTATAGTAAAGGTATCATTGATGTAAAACTCCACCTGGCTTCCTAATGCCCTCCAGAGAAGGAAATCTGCCATCCTTACCCAGCCTGGCCTACAATAGACTCCAGGCCCACAGCAGTGTGGTTGATACTGAACTACTCTCTCGGCTTAGCACAGCCAGTGAGATGGAGGGTGAGCTATTAGTGAAAATTACAATTTGGTAGGCACCATTGTTGAGATTAGCTCTTCAATTTCAAGTTGAAAGTTGCCCTCCACCTCCGCCAACTAATGTGGTCGGATTCAAACCCGGGTCCCCAGACATTACCTGGGGCGTGAGATTAACTGCCCCACCACAGAACCGCTAGAACAGCATCTCCCCATAAAATGGGGCTGTTGTTCATCATTGTCTAAACTTGGACCTGCAGAAAGATCACAGTGGGTTCAGAAGAGATGTTGACGCCCGTGAAGCTATTTTCTATACAAAGAGGAAAGGAGTTGAATGAGAATGTAACTAATGGGGAGGATTGTGTCATTGAGCTGTCGCTGGATTGTCGTGACATTCAGTCAAATCCCTTCACATCAGTTGGTGCAGATTGAAGACAACATGCAACCTAAAATTGAAGAGCTAATCTCAACGTTGGTGCCTATCAGATTGCTATAATTTTCACTGATGTCTTTTAGGAATGGGACTCTGCCTTCCTTACCTAGCCTGACATACTTGTGATTCCAGACCCATAGCGATGTGGTTAACTCTCAGTTGGAGCAGAGTCACAGAGTCATGCAGCACAGAAATGGACCCTTCGGTCCAACTCATCTGAGGCGACCAAACATCCCAATCTGCCAGCATTCAGGATATATCCCTCTAAATCCTCCCCATTCATCAAGCCTCCCTGTTTGAGGGACACAGCATGGTGGTTAGCATGGTGGTCACAGCACCAGGGATCTGGGTTCCAACCCACCCTCGGGTGACTATCTGTGTGGAGTTTGCACATTCTCCCTGTGTCTGCCTGGGTTTCCTCCCACCATCCAAAGATGTGGGGATTGGGTGGATTGGCCAATCTAAGTTGCCCTGCCATAGTAAATGCAGGGAATGGGGTGGGATGCTGCTCAGTGTGAACTAGATGGGCTGAATGGCCTCTTTCTGCTCGCAGGGCTTCCATGTCAATGAGAGATGGATAACAAGTGCTGACTTTTCTCTCTGAAGAAGGGTCCCGAACTGAAACATCAGCTTTCCTGCTCCTCCCAGCCTGCTGTGTTCCTCCAGCTCCACACGGCGTTATCTCTGACTCCAGCATCGGCAGCCCTTCCTATCTCCAACCTGGCCAGTGATGGCCACATCCCATTGATTGGGGAAGTAAATGCCGCGCCAGTTCCCAGTGCGGAATGTTAAAATTAAGAAGTGGGACTTATGGATTTTAGGTTTCCTGTGCTTTCTGTTTCAGAAGATGGTGAACATCGATCACATCAGGCAGATACACAGTGAAGAAGGTTCAGAACCAGCCTTTGCACAGCCCATGCTCACTGAGCAATGCCTCTGAAGGGAGCCCTGACATGAGGAGTGTGTTTCATTGCTCCCTTGTGTTGTGCACCGTGATGGCGATGATGGCTAGTACTGGCAGTGCCCTCCCTTTTTCAGAGCCGATGGTTGACTTGGACCAGTTGCGGAAAAAGATGGTAAGAGCTGTTGCAGTCACAGATCTGAAACAGCACCAGTTGATTTTATTCATCGTCAACACAATCAATCCGTCTGGAATTTGGAAAAATTGACATCTCATCGCATTAATTGGCTCTGATTTAGAGGCGGGGGGGTGGGGGTATACGTTAGGGAAGTCTATATTTACACAGGAGAGACCACACTCTGGAGTACTGTGGGCAGTTTCGGTCCCCTTTTTAAGGGGACACAGTGGTAATGTCACTGGGTGAGAAAGCCAAGTGTTCAAATCCCACACTGTCATCAGATGGAAATTGAAGTTTAATTCATTTATTTGTTTAACTGCCTGCAGTTATGAACTAGAGTAATGGTTATAGTAAAGGTATCATTGATGTAAAACTCCACCTGGCTTCCTAATGCCCTCCAGAGAAGGAAATCTGCCATCCTTACCCAGCCTGGCCTACAATAGACTCCAGGCCCACAGCAGTGTGGTTAATACCGAACTACTTTCTCAGTTTAGCACAGCCAGTGAGATGGAGGGTAATTAAGGACGATGGCCTTGACAAGAACATGCAAATTCCATTAAAGAGTTAAACACACTGCTAGCCAAACTTTCAGCAAGTTTCTACAACTTTGAATTTTTTTTCCCCGAAACACTTCTGCAGAGTAGTCCCTCTGTCAATGCATCCCCTAAAATCTTTGACAAAGATTTTGGGAAACTCCCCATTGTCTCCTGAAACAGTTCAGGGTAAATTTTGGACATATTACTAAATTGAATGTTCAAAAATAAAAGCTGCTTGTTATTGAAATCAAATGATATTTCAGGAATTCATTAAGTACCTGCCTCCTTCATAACCTCATTCAAACAGCTGAAGCCTCATATCTGATCTCACATGAGATCCTGTTTACCTGTCATTCACCCTGCTCATTGGCTGCTGATTCACAAATACCCTGTGAATGGAATTTTCATTCCCCTGGTCAAAGCCTTGCAATGACCTCTGCCCTCCCAGTCTCTGTAACCTCCCCCAGCCCCTGCACCCCCTCGCTGTCTCTGTTACCACCTCCAGCCCCTGCACGCCCTCCCTGTCTCTGTCACCTCCTCCAGTCCCATTCACCCTCTCTCCTGATCTCTGTCACCTCCTCCAGTCCCATACACACTCTCTCCTGATCTCTGTCACCTCCTCCAGTCCCATACACCCTCTCTCCCTGTCTCTGTCACCTCCTCCAGTCCCATACGCCCTCTCTCCTGATCTCTGTCACCTCCTCCAGTCCCATACACACTCTCTCCTGATCTCTGTCACCTCCTCCAGTCCCATACACCCTCTCTCCCTGTCTCTGTCACCTCCTCCAGTCCCATACGCCCTCTCTCCCTGTCTCTGTCACCTCCTCCAGTCCCATACGCCCTCTCTCCCTGTCTCTGTCACCTCCTCCAGTCCCATACACCCTCTCTCCCTGTCTCTGTCACCTCCTCCAGTCCCATACGCCCTCTCTCCCTGTCTCTGTCACCTCCTCCAGTCCCATACGCCCTCTCTCCCTGTCTCTGTCACCTCCTCCAGTCCCATACACCCTCTCCCGATCTCTGTCACCTCCTCCAGTCCCATACACCCTCTCCCGATCTCTGTCACCTCCTCCAGTCCCATACGCCCTCTCTCCCTGTCTCTGACACCTCCTCCAGTCCCATACACCCTCTCCCGATCACTGTCACCTCCTCCAGTCCCATACACCCTCTCTCCCTGTCTCTGTCACCTCCTCCAGTCCCATACACCCTCTCTCCCTGTCTCTGTCACCTCCTCCAGTCCCATACGCCCTCTCTCCCTGTCTCTGTCACCTCCTCCAGTCCCATACGCCCTCTCTCCCTGTCTCTGTCACCTCCTCCAGTCCCATACACCCTCTCTCCCTGTCTCTGTCACCTCCTCCAGTCCCATACGCCCTCTCTCCCTGTCTCTGTCACCTCCTCCAGTCCCATACGCCCTCTCTCCCTGTCTCTGTCACCTCCTCCAGTCCCATACGCCCTCTCTCCCTGTCTCTGTCACCTCCTCCAGTCCCATACACCCTCTCCCGATCTCTGTCACCTCCTCCAGTCCCATACACCCTCTCCCGATCTCTGTCACCTCCTCCAGTCCCATACGCCCTCTCTCCCTGTCTCTGACACCTCCTCCAGTCCCATACACCCTCTCCCGATCACTGTCACCTCCTCCAGTCCCATACACCCTCTCTCCCTGTCTCTGTCACCTCCTCCAGTCCCATACACACTCTCTCCTGATCTCTGTCACCTCCTCCAGTCCCATACACACTCTCTCCTGATCTCTGTCACCTCCTCCAGTCCCATACACCCTCTCTCCCTGTCTCTGTCACCTCCTCCAGTCCCATACGCCCTCTCTCCCTGTCTCTGTCACCTCCTCCAGTCCCATACACCCTCTCTCCCGATCTCTGTCACCTCCTCCAGTCCCATACACCCCCTGGCTGTCTCTGTCACCACCTCCAGCCCCTGCATGCCCTCCCTGTCTCTGTCACCTCCTCCAGTCCCGTACACCCTCTCTCCTGATCTCTGTCACCTCCTCCAGTCCCATAAACCCTCTCTCCTGATCTTTGTCACCTCCTCCAGTCCCATACGCCCTCTCCCGATCTCTGTCACCCCCTCTGGCCACGACAGCCAATAACAACATACCAACATCACTGAGACATTGCCCACCAAGCTAATGTGAAAGTTTGATTTGGATCACAGTCCTTCAGATTCCAAATGCTCCAATGAGTTGGCCCTTTGTTTCCTTCTGCCCAAGATGAGTGGGGTGATGTACAGGAAACTATTCGGAATTCCTGAGAGTAGCAATGAGACTGTGTTGAATTGAGCTCTCTCTGGGATTACAGTCACGAGAAGTGGTCGTTTTTGACTTGGCTCAGTCTCACTGGGCCAAAGATCTCTCTGACTCTGTGTCACCGCAGCTTGGATGCAGTCTATCTCCTGCATTAACTTGCAGCTCATCTGGAAAAAATGTAAGGATAGTCCTGACTTGGTGAGGGTGGAATGGACAACTCACAGAGGAATTAAAGATTATAAGAAAGAAATTTAGATTTAAAACATTGGATAGTGACAAGAATAACATGTCAACATTCTATCCTTTAGGAGAACGAAAGTGACATCAAACTGTATTGCCCTGATGTTAACTATATCAAAGTAAGTATTTAATAATAGGCTTTTATTTATCTCATTCTCCCACTTAACTTGCAAATTGCTGTCTGTCAATTTTGCTAGGTTAGGGAGTAGGTCACCTTAGAACACGGAACTGCACAGTACAGGAATGGGCCCTTTAGCCCACAAACTTGGTGCCAAATGAGACTAATCCCTTCTGCCTGCCCTTGGTCCATAGCCCTCCATTCCTTGCATATTCATGTGCTTGTCTAAAAGCCTCTTAAATGCCCCAGTTCTATCTGCCTCCACCACAACCCCGGCACTCCTACCACTCTCTCTGTGTAAAAATAACTTACCCCTCATGTCTCCTTTGAACTCTCCCCCTCTCACCTGAAATGCATGCTCCCTAGTATTAAACATTGCAACTCTGGGAAAAAAGATTCTGACCATAAGCCCTATCTATTCATTGCCCACCACTGTCTGTGTAAAGAACCTATCCCTGAAATCTCCCCTATATCTTCCTCCAATTACCTTAAAATTGTGGCCCTTTGTAATGATCATTTCCACTCTGGGAAAAAGTCTCCAACTATCTGCTCTATCTATGCCTCTCATCATCTTGCACATTTCTATCAAATCTCCCCTCAGCCTCTGCTGCTCTAGAGTTTTTCTAGCCTCTCCTTATAGCTCGTATCCTCAAATCCAGGCAGCATCCTGGTAAACCTCTTCTGCACCCTCTCCAAAGCCTCCAGCATCCTTCCTATGATGTGGTGACCAGAACTGATTGCAAGTCTAGCCTAACCAAAGTCTTATGAAGGTTACAAACACTCCCTTCCTAGCTACACATCTGAATCTGAACCATTCTCTGCTGCAAACCCCATTTGCTCCCTACCCGATTCTAAGCCAATTCCTCCTAAGTTGAACATAGACAGGTGTGAGGATGGTTGGACAAAACCCACAGGGTTTTCACTGTCAGTGCAGAGTACAGAATACAAGAACAAGGGGCAGAAGTAGGCAGTTCAGAACCCTCCAACCTGCTCTGCCATTTAGTACGAAAGAGGACACAGTGTTTTCACTAGTGTTGCCTGAGACCCCCATTCTATTGATCAGGTTCCCTCAGAGAGAGAGCGAGAGAGAGCTTGGTGAATTTACTCTCTTTTCCTGATTTACTCAGCTCAGTTTTTAAAATTTATTCAGGGAATGTGGGTGTCTCTGGCTGGGCCCAGCATTTATTGCCTGTCCCTAATTGCCCCCTTGAGAAGGTGGGTTGAGCTGCCTTCTTGAACTGCTGCAGTCCCCCTGGGGCAATAGCACTGGTCAATCAGAGACTTGCCTATTTTGCTGAGGAAGGTGTCAGTCTTCATTGTCTGGTGCATTCTCCATGGTTATGCCTCGACCAACCAGAACCCAGTTGCCAACCAATCAGCACTGTCCTCTCATACTGTTTCAATGTTGGCTTTCCCCTTTGTATTGCTATTCTTGTGAATGGCCCTGATAAGTGAAAGATTATGTGTCTTTTTCTCAATAATACTCAAGTTTTGTGTCACTGAATGACACATGTGTTTCTACATATTTAAACATAGAACATAGAACAGTACAGCACAGTACAGGCCCTTTGGGCCATGATATTGTGCTGACCTATTATCCTGCTAAGATCAAACTACCCTGCATACCCTACATTTTACTATCCTCCATGCCCTATCCAAGAGTTTCTTAAAAGTCTCTAAAGTATCTCACTCCACTATCACTGCCAGCAGCACATTCCACACGCCCACCCACTCTCTGTGAAGAACCTACCTCTGACACTCCCCCCATACCTTCCTCCAGTCACCTTAAAATAATACTCCCTCGTAACAGTAATTTCTGACCTGGGGAAATGTCTAACTATCCATTCTATCTATGCCTCTCATCATCTGGTAAACCTCTATCAAATCACTGCTCATCCTTCACTCCAATGAAAAAAGCCCTAGCTCCCTCAACCTTTCCTCATAAGACCTGCCCTCCAGTCCAGGCAGCTTCCTGATAAATCTCCTCTGCACCCTCTCTAAAGCTTCCACATCTTTCCTGTAATGAGGTGACCAGAACTGAACACAATATTCCAAGTGTGGTCTAACCAGGGTTTTATAGAGCTGCAGCATAACCTCACAGCTCTTCAACTCAATTCCCCTGCCGATGAAAGCCAACACACCATACGCCTTCTTTACAACCCTATCAACTTGGGTCGCAACTTTGAGGGATCTATGGGCGTGGACCCCAAGATCCCTCTGTTCCTCCACACTGCCGAGAATCCTGCCATTAACCCTGTATTCTGCATTCAAACACAACCTTCCAAAGTGAATCACTTCACACTTTTCCGAGTTGAATTCCATCTGACAGTTCTTTGCCCAGCTCTGCATCCAGTCAATGTCTTGTTGCAACCTATAACAGCCCTCCACACTGTCCACAACTCCACCAACCTTCATGCCATCAGCAAACTTACTAACCCACCCTTCCACTTCCTCATCCAAGTCACTTATAAAGATCACAAAGAGCAGGCGTCCCAGAACAGATTCCTGAGGAACACCACTGGTCACCGAGCTCCAGGCTGAATTCCTTCCATCTACTACCACTCTCTGTGTGCAATCGGAGAGCCAGTTTTGTATCCAGACAGCCATATTTCCCTGAATCCCATGCCCCATTACTTTCTGAATGAATCTACCATGGGGAACCTTATCAAATGCCTTGCTAAAATCCAGAAACACCACATTCACTGCTCTGCCTTCACTGATGTGTTTTGTCACATCCTCAAAGAATTCAATAATGCTTTCGAGACGTGACCTGCCCCTCACAAAGCCATGCTATTTCTAATCAACCTGCCATTTTCCAAAAAAATCATAAATCCCATCTCTCAGAATCCTCTCCAATAGTTTGCCCAGAACAGAACCTCTTGAATTTTGTTGCTAATGAGTTCATTTTTGATTGAATATGTATTTTGCTATCCCACTATTTTGTATCATGTTCTATCTACTCACTAAGACATATGTTTTCTGTTATTCATCATGTTCTGTTTTCATTAAATCCATTTATCATTTATAAGCACAATGTGCAGCTCATGCAGAGATGGGATCAATCCAGCTTTTAGGACAACTTGTTTATTTCCACTGTTTTCTGTTATTTCACATCTCCAGCATGTCAATCTCTTTGCTTCAGCAAAACATTGATTTTCCTAAGCCCTATGCAAAGCCAAGAGAGCTTCCTGTCTGGGCACAGGGAAGAAGTGGGAATGTTGCTGGGCAAACAGCATTCCAGCTTTCTGGGTGAATGCTCTGATGATGTAGAGACAGTTCACACCATGGCACATGGTGTGATCTCCATTCAATGAAAGAGCGTGGAATTAAAAGCTGGTGTAACAAACCAGTGCAGGACTTCTATAGATAAAAGTAGGGCATTGGTTAGTGCTGATTTAGGTAAGTACATGAATAAGAAATGTTTGGAAGGATATGGGCCAAGCAAGGGCTATTGAGACTAGTTTAGTTTGGATTATGGTTCGTGTGGGCTGGTGGGACCGAAGGGTCTGTTTCCATGCTCTATGACTATGAGGTGGCTCAGTGGTTAGCACTGCAGCCTCACAGCATCAAGGATTGGGGTTCGATTCCACCCTCGGGTAACTGTCTGTGTGGAGTTTGCACATTCTCCCTGTGCCTGCATGGGTTTCCTCCGGGTGCTCCCGTTTCCTCCCACAGTCCAAAGATGTGCAGCTTAGGGTGGATTGGCCAAGCTAAATTGCCCCGCAGTGTGCAGGCTAGGTGGGTTAGCTCATGGGAAATGCAGAGTTATAGGGAAAGGGTGTGGGCCTGGGTGTGATGATCTTTGGAGGGTTGGTGTGAACTCGATGGCCGAATGGCCTGTTTCCAACACTGTAGGGTTTCTTTGACTCTATTAGAAACCATGATCACCGATGCCCTTTAGGGAGGGAAATCCTCCGGTCTGGCGTACATTGACTCCAGACCCACAGCGATGTGGCTGACTCTTCAGTACCATCTGAGGCAATAAACATTATGGCGAAAGGGAAAAGGCAGGAACCCTGCTAAACAGTCTCACGCGTACTGCTGTAGCTCCTCACGTTTAGTGTCAGCTGAGCTCAGTCATTTCTCACGGACCCACATAGAAATGGTGCGCTGTTCATTTTATTGCAGAATTGCCAGAGGGAGGCACTGGTGTGTTTCAGAGCTGAACTGAGTGTCTTGGCTTTTGAATATGATGGAAATTCGAAGCAGGGAGTCACCTATTTCGTATTAAAATTAAGACAATCTTTCGATTCGTATCTCTCTCATCTGGTAAGTTTAACTGTGAAGTCCTGCCCTCCTACACAACTGTTAAACTGCTGAGCTGGATGAACACAGCAGGCCAAGCAGCATCAGAGGAGCAGGAAACCTAACGTTTCGGGCCTAGACCCTTCTTCAGAAAAGCTTGTTTATAAGTGACAGCTGTGGGTCACCCTAAAAGGGATATGACTCTCACGTCATGACCTTCATTGTAAGGGTAATTATCTTATCAAAGGCTTGTTTTACCAATGTGAGACTCAATGTAATTACATTGATTGGCTTAATATAGCATTCTCAGTGACCCTCTTCCCACTGTAGAACCCACAAGCAATTTCCAAGATGTTATCCCATTTCCATTTGTTATATCTGACAAATGCCCAGTGCCTGTTTGACAGTCCCAGATCCTCTCCTTACGAACCCGGTATGAATCCGGTGGAGATGAACTGAATCCGAGGCAACCCACATCTTGGCAAATTGCACATCAGGAAGCTGGGTGTGCTAATGTGGGTTAAGTGTTTATATTGTGTCTGTGGTGATGCGTAGGTTATTGGAAAGGTTAATGTAGAAAATAGAAGGAAGTAGGTGTGAAATGAATTGAAATATATGTTGAGGAGAGATTAGAAATAAGACAGACTGACCCACCCTATTGGCAGACTCTCAAGTATTTGGGACGAGGTGAATGACCTGGGAATGTTTTGAGAACATTTAGGTCAGAGTTTCTTTGGTGCAATCACATGCTGAAGTCTCATGTCACCACAGTGTTTAGGAAACGTACTTCATCTCTTGAACAGTGGATAGGGTGTTTAGATTGATAAAAGAATGAGATACTTTTGTGTAGTGGGAGTTACATCAACTACAGGGTTGCCCTCACTCTATATTTGCAATGTCTGTCACACTTCAAATATTTGATGGTTAAGCCAGAGCAACCAGGAAAGTGTGGATTTAAGTAGGGTGTCGCAGCTGTTAGCCCTCAGTCTGAGGTACAATGCATAGAACATAGACCAGTACAACACAGGACTGTCTGTTTGGCCCACGATGTTGAGCCAAACTTTTACCCTAAGCCTAAGATCTAGCTAACCTTCATCACTACCTTACACTATCACCCATATGCCTAGCTAACAGCCACTTAAATGCCCCTAATAGGCCGACTCCACCACCCTCTCCAGCAATGCATTCATCGCCCCAACCAGTCTCTGAGGAAAGAACCTACCTCTGCCATCTCCCCTATATCTACCTGCACTCACTTTAAAACTACGCCCCTCGTAATAGCTATCTCCAGCCTCTGGCTGTCCACTCTATCTAGACCTCTGATCATGTTGTACACCTCTATCAAGTCACCTCTCATCCTTCGTCATTCTAAAGAGAAAAGCTCAAGCTCTCTCACCCTTCCCTCGTAAGACTTTCCCTTTATTCCTGTCAACATCCTGGTAAATCTCCTCTGCACCTTTTCCAACGATTCCACATCTTTCTTGTAATGAGGCGACCAGAACTGGACACAGTAAAGCGCTTTGCCCTGAAATCCTGACTCCCAGTTCCTCAGAGGCTCATTCTCTGTAAATTTGGGAAACCTTGATTTAACACTAAATCAGAGAAAGAAGAACTGTGAGGATGCTGGAAATCCGAAACAGAAAGCGCAGGAGAAACCCAGCGTGGTGGTGGAGAGAAAGCAGAGGGTCAGTCGACCCGACAGTTTCGCCTCACCTCTGTTTCTCTCTCCACAGAGACTGCCGAGCCCGTGAGATTCTCCAGCAATTTCTGCCAATGTCCATTATCCAGAGACATAGCATTTTACAGGATGGAGGAAAGTAGAGGGGCTGATTTCCTCTTTAATAATGACCTCGAGAGTTCGGGTTTGATGTCATCTACGCAGTCTATCTCATATTAATTCTGGGAGTGTGTAGGTGTGAAAGACAGATGGAAAGGATAGGCAGAACAATTTGAATCCAGGGGTTGAGGGATCTAAGCGACTTCATGGATTTTGATACAGAATCCCCATAGTGTGGAAACTGGCCATTCAGCCCATCAGATGCACACCAATCCTCTGGAGAGCATCCCACCTCGTCCAATTCCCCTGCCCTATCGTTGCATTTCCCATGGCTAAACTGCCCCAACCTGCACATCTTTAGACTGTGGGAGGAACCGGGGCACCCAGAGGAAACCCACGCAGAAACGGGGAAAATGTGCAAACTCCACACAGACAGTCACCCGAGGATGGAATCGAACCCGGGTCCCTAGTGCTGTGAGACAGCAGGGCTAACCCACTGAGCCACCCCATCAAAGGATGTGGTCATCGCTGGGAACCCCAGAATTTGTTCCACATCTCTAATTGCCCTTAAACTGTGTGGTTTATCAGACCATTTCAGAGGGCAGTTAAGAGTCATCCACTTCACTGTGGTCTGGAGTCACATGTAGGCCAGACCATAAGGATGGCAGATTTCTTTCCCTAAAGGACATTAATAAACTCAATGGGTTTTTACAACAATTGATTATACCATCACTGAGATCAACTTTAAGTTCCAAATTAATCAATTAAATTTGAATTCCTGCATTCCACATTATGGGATTTGAATTCACACCCTGGAGATCTGGATTACTAACAATGCCGCATTGTCCCAGTGTGGGGAGGGGGAAGGTTGGGGGTGGGGGGAGAACACAAGCTCAGATCTTGAGGGCGCGAGGTGAAGTGAGCATAGAAATGAGTCATTCCGGCCCCAGTATATGGGAGGGTGGCTCAGCGGTTAGCCCTGCTGCCTCAGTGCCGGGGACCCAGGTTCAATTCCACCCTCAGGGGACTGTCTGTGTGGAGTTTGCACATTCTCCCCGTGTCTGCGTGGGTTTCCTCCCACAGTCCAAAGATGTGCAGGCTAAGGTGGGTTGACCGTGTTAAATTGCCCCATAGTGTTCAGGGATGTGCAGGCTGGGTGGGTTAGACATGGGAAATACTGGGGGCCTGAATCTGGTTGGGATGCTTTTCAGAGTGTCAGTGCTTGTTGGGCTGAATGGCCTCTTGCCACACAATAGGGATTCTGTAACATTAGAACTATGATTTTATAAACCTCTTTGAGGTCACCCCTCTCAGCCTCCGATGCTCCAGGGAAAATAGCCCCAGCCTATTCAGGCTCTCCGTGTAGCTCAAACCCTCCAACCCCGGTAACATCCTTGTAAATCATTTCTGCACCCTTTCGATTTTAGTTATGTCCGTTAGGGAGGGAATGTTGACATCCTTGTCCCACGCTCCACTGCAATAATTCCTGACTTTGCCCATTGACACCCTGGATTCCATGGAATATCATATTTCAAAACCCCCTCAAAAAGCGTAACGAGAACAAGGAACTCAGATTGGCCGAGGTAAACAATTGAAGCCAAGTGAACACCTTAAGGAGGAAGAGATAATGGGAACTGCAGATGCTGGAGATAAGGGTCTAGGCCCGAAACGTCAGCTTTTGTGCTCCTGAGATGCTGCTTGGCCTGCTGTGTTCATCCAGCCTCACATTTTATTACCTTAAGGAGGAAAGTGGGGCTGGCGTTGGGTCATGTGGCCCTGGGTGTGCAGGTTTCATGTTTCGCGGGGCTGGTGCCTGATAAACCCAAGCAGTTGATGTAACCTCAGGCACTTCTGAATGACCAATGCCCCTCAGAGAGGGCAAGACATTCACTATAATCAGAGTTGGACTGTCTTCTCACAGAATGCATCGAACAGCTGCCATCATTGTGAGTTCTATGAAGAGAAGCCCCTGACCGAGTTTCTAGCCAGTTTGGAGACATTTATGCAGTATTACAACAAAAATCATAACTACAGTGAGTGACATTCCGAAGGTACCTCACCAGCTGTAAAGGACTGCGGAACATGTTGAGGTGGTGAGAGGTGCTATGGAAACCGAACCCCTTTTTGCCCGAATGGATTTAAAGAGAATAGCTTTCCTGTAGACGACGGAGAGAAAGAACATTCTGGAATGGAGATGCTGTTGCTGTTGATGATGGCTCTGACACGTAAATATTGAGTAAGTGTGAACCTGATTTTAATGACTTATTATTGTCACATGTACCTGCGTATGGTGAAAAGTTTTGTTTTGCGAGCAGTGCAGGCAGATCACAGCAAACAAGGGCATAGAGATCACGGGGTGTGTAGACAGAGCGAGGCACACAGGGTTACAGCTGCACAGGAGGTGCACAAAGCAAGAACAACATTTGATTTGAAATTAGACAGGTCCATACAGCAGAGTAATAACAGCGGGGAAGAAGCTGTTCGTGAACTTGTTGGTGCGTGTGCTCAAGCTTCTGAATTTCCTGCCTGATGGAAGAAGTTGTAGGAGATCATTACCAGGGAGTGATGGGCCTTTGATGATGTTGGCAGCCGTTCCACAACAATGAGCTGTATAAATGGAGTCTGTGGGTGGGCGGTTGGCTTCTGTGATGGTCTGGGCTTTTGACACCACCTCTGTAGTCTCTTACGGTCCTGGGCAGAAATCACACGACACCAGTTTATAGTCCAACAGGTTTATTTGAAATCACAAGTCTTTCTCACCTGATGAAAGGCAGTGCTCTAAAAGGTTTGTGATTTCAAACAAACCTGTCGGGCTATAACCTGGTGTTGTGTGATTTTTGACCTTGTCCACCCCCAGTCCAACACCAGCACCTCTGCGTCATCTTACGGTCCTGGGCAGAGCCGTTGCCATACCAATCCATGACTCGCCCAGATAGAATGTTTTCTATGGTGCATCTTTAAAAATTGGCTCTAACGTAAAATTGGAATGACTGTTTCTTGTAAATTTAAATACTAATCCCCCGCATCCTGCACATTGCATTTCACACTTTAGACGTAACTGTTACTGCGACCTCTGGTATAAATCTTATTATGAACCCAAGGTCTGTGTTGTAGCATTATAACTGTGTAACTGGACTAATGATCCCAAGTTTGAATCCCACCTTGGCTACTGAAGACATTTAAATTTGTTTAATCAATTCAAAACGTAGAATAGAATAATCTCAGGTTGGCAATAATTGTCCACAAAAATACTCTGATTTATAAAATAAGACGCATCTGGTTCACTAATGTCCTTTAGGGAGGGAAACCTGCTTTCCCTACACATGATTCCAAACCCCTGTTGACTCCAAGCTGCCTCTGAAATGGATGAGCACACTTCCCAGTTGTACTGGAGAAGGAGAGACAGCAGCAGCAGCGTCTCAATGCTGCTTAGGTATGGTCAGTAAGTGCTGAATAAAAACTGAGAGAACTGCAGATGCTGTACATCCAAAACACCAACAACAACAGAAGTTGCTGGAAAAGCTCAGCAGGTCTGGCAGCATCTGTGGAGAGAAATCAAAGTTTACGTTTCTGGTCCAGTCCTGTTCCGAGGAAGGGTCACCAGAGCCAAAACGTTTACTTTGACTCCTCTCCACAGATGCTGCCAGACCTGCTGAGCTTTTCCAGCAACTTCAGTTTTTTTGTGTCAATAAATGCTGGTGTTATGAGTGAAGTTCAAATCCCATGAGCAATTAGGACGAAGAGGTTAAGAGTAGACTGTGCGGACACGTCCAATAAGATTATGGTAGATTATCTCCCTGAACCCTCATTTCCAGCAGTATCCTTCGAATTCCCCTTATAACCTGCACTCAGTGTGGCCATCTGTCTAACCCCAGGTGAAAGCAGAACCCTAGCATGGTCTAAGAGTCAAAATCGAACCCTTTACAAGCACTGTGTGACAGAAGCTTATGGGAAAGACGCTCGCTTTCTGTATTAGTGGAAGTTGGCCCAGTGGTTAGCATTGCTGTCTCACAGTGCCACGGACCTGGGTTTGATTCCAGCCTGAGGTGATGGTCTGCCTGTGTGGAGTTTGCACATTTGGGAGGCGATGGCCTAGTGGTATTATCGTTGGGCTGTTAATCCAGAGACCCAGATAATGGCCTGGTGACCCAGGTTCAAATCCCAAAATGGCAGATGGTGGAATTTGAATTCAATAAATATCTGGAATTGATAGTCTAATGATGACCATGAATCCAGTGTTGATTGTCAGAAAAACCCATCTGGTTCACTAATGCCCTTTCGGGAAGGAAACTGCCGTCCTTACCTGGTCTGACCTACATGTGACTCCAGACCCACAGCAATGTGACTGACTCTAAACTCTGACTCTGAGCAATTAGGGATAGGCAATAAATACTGCCTGGCCAGTGACACCCTCATCCCGTGAATGAATAGGGAAAAAACATCCCATTGCCTGGCATTTTTCCTGCATATATTGTAAATCCGAAGCATGATGGCAAAATACTTTGAGGCTTGATACATTTGAAATGGATAACGGACTCCGGGCTACACTTTAGTTGTCGTACCCAGCCGCTGTGAAGTGAATACAAGGGTCTTCTTAAACAAGGTGAAAATGGAGTTGGGGGAGAAATCTTATAAAGTCAATTCTCTGAGGATAGACACTGCAGGAAATGTCAGCATTGCAATTTACGCTGGGAAGTATTGAGATTTAAAAAAAACCCATTAAAATTCATAGCTGCAGGAAGTAGGAGTCATAGAAACAAGGAGGCCATTCGGTCTCTCAGGCCTGTCCCACTGATAAATTTGTATCGCAATTAGATCACCCATCCTGCAAATGTTTTATCCACGTCGCACTCAATAACTAATGCTTTCTGTGAGAATTCCACATTTCTAACCTCTTGTGTGGAGAGGTGCGGTTTTTTTTCTACTTTGTGGGAGCAAATGACTGCAAATGCTGGAATCTGTACTGGGAACAATAAACGCTGGAGATCACAGTGAGGTCAGGCAGCATCAGGGTGGGGAGATCGAGCAAACTAAGATGACTCTTCATCAGAGCTGACATGGTGTGGAGGGGACAGCATTTATGCAATAATTTCAGGGGTGGGGGGGTGTTGAATGGAGGGCTGGGAGAGAAAAGATGCTGATGGTGTGGATTAAGTGATTGGAACGTGAGAATGGCTTGTCTAACTGCTAGACCAGGAAGGACAGACATCCCCATTGGGGATGGGGAGAGGAGAGCGCAGAGATGGTTGCAGAGAAGGTAACAGGTAAAGTTTTGCTTTGGCTTCAACCCTATTGGTCCCAAGATGAATCTTCCTTCTCTGAAATTGCTCTCTCAATGGAAAAGCTGTTGTACTTCAAACCTGCTATTACACGCAGAGGAAAGAAACTGAAATTTTGGTGTGGCCTTCTGAAGGTGCAACTAAGAAAAATATTTGTGTGTTCAGTGAAAACTTGCCAGAGCAAGGAATGCTGCCAACTATTTTCGTTATCTCACTTGCCAGGCTGCCCCAATATGACTTCTATTTTGCCTGCACTTTTAACCTGAACAATAGATTCTTTGTGTCAAATGATCAGAATCAGACACAGAACCTTTCAGAACTGAAGTGAGGAGGAATTTCTTCAACCAGAGGGTGGCGAATCTGTGGAACTCAATGCTGCAGAGGCCAAGGCTTTGAGTACCTGTAAGACAGAGATAGATAGGTTATTGATTAGTGACAGGATCGAGGGTTACAGGGAGAATGTGGTAGACTGGGTTTGAGAAACATATCAACCATGATCAAATGGTGGAGCAGACTCGATGGGCTGAATGGCCTAATTCTGCTCATGGTCTTAGATCCAGACAACAAGTAAGTGGGTGCATAGTTTGTTTGCCCCAACTGAGACATACTAACTCAGGATTCTGCATCCCCCAAGTCCCCTTCACAACTAGCCCTTGACTAGTATTTTATCAGTTTGTTTGTGGGATGTGTATTGATCGCAACGTCACTGTTACTTGTCCCCAATTGCCCTTGAGTAGGAGCTGGGGAGCCTTTGACTGATCACTCGGTCCAAACCCTGGAATTTCCTCCCCGAAGGGCATTGTGGATCATGGACTGCAGCGGCTCCAGAAGGGCAGCTCACCCCCACCTTCTCAAGGGGCAACTAGAGACGGGCAATAAATGCTGGGCCCGGCCGGCAATACCCACATCCGGGGCATTATATAAAAAACAAATCACAGCCTCAGCCACCTCCCCTGGCAGTGCATTTCCAACACCTAGCACTCTCTGTGTTTAAAAAATCCTGGTCACACATCTCCTTTAAACATTCCCTTTTCCCCTGTGCTCCCTAGTATTTGATATTTCCACCCTGGGTCAGAGATTATCTATCCTATTCATGCCTCTCAATTTTATATACTTTTATCACATTTCCCCCCCCCCCCCCGCCCCCATCATCCTCAGACCCTCTAACAAAAAGAAACTAAGTTTGCCCAGCCTCTCCTGATAGCTCATACACTCCAACATCCCCCTTTACACCCTCTCCAAAGCTGCCACATCCTTCCTATAGTGTGGTGATCAGAACAATGCACAGTACTCTGAATACAGCCTAACTAAAGTTATCTACACCCACAACACCACCTCCCAACTCTCATTACTCAGTGCCACAATCATTGAAAGCAAGCATGCCATGTACATATTGTACCACCTTACCCACTAGTGCTCTAGGGAGCTGTGGACTTGCATCCCAAGATCCCCTCCATATGCCAATCTTCCTCAGGGCATTGCCATTTGGTGTATATGTTCATCTTGCATTTGACCTCCCAAAATACATCACCTCAAACTTCTCCGGATTAAACTCCATCTGCCCTTTCTCCACCCAGCTTTCCAGGCGATCTATATCCTGCTGCATCCTCGGAAAAACTTTCCTCACTGTACACAGCTGTCAATTTTCCTGTCGTCTGCCAAAATATGACTCAGGCCACCCACATTTACATCCAAATCATTTATATACATTACAAGCAGCAGAGGTCCCAAGCACTGATCTTTGCAGAAAACCACTAGCCGCAGAGAAATTCTCCAGAATCTTGCTAAGGATTCCTCTTAATGCCTTTTAAATTTGTCGGATGTCCTTCCCCCATCCACTTACCACCGAGGATTAATGCTGTAGACTGCAATCAGATGCTTTCCCCTTGGTCTCTTCAGTTGCCTTTCTCTGTTGAACTTTACTCGCTTGAGATTCACCTCTACTTGATCTAGCATTTGGCCAAAACCTTCAGCGAAATATGCTTCCTTTATACACTTCATCTAAAAATTACATGGAAACAAATGGTTTCAATTAAACTTGGTTAAGATCCAATGTTTTCAAAGTACAGAACAGATTGTGTTCTCTCTCCCGGTGGCCAAGAAACAAAATTAAGCCACTGCTGCAAAGCTCCAGAATAGAGTCCGCAGATTTTGATATTCTTAAAGCTTTTGGAAACGCTAATGGAGATTATTCATTCGCAAATGTTACTCCAGTTCTTGTGTGTACAATTTCCCAACAGAAGGGTGTTTTCCCAAAGCGTATTTTAAAAATCAGAGTAAACATTGAGGAGAGGAGATGTGACCATTGTAAACCTTTTTGATTTTGCAAGAGAAGGAAAATAAACAAAAATAGAAATTGCTAGAAAAGCTGGTCTGGCAGCTTCTGCGGGGAGAAATCAGAGTTAGCATTTTGTTTCCAGTCACCATTCCTCAGAACTGATGCTCTTCATCTGCTCTATCCAGTCACCTCATGATTTTGAAAACCTCTGATTCCTTCTCTCCGAGGAAAATCTCTCCAGTCTATCCTCAGAACTGAAGTTTCTCAACCATTAAAACAAACGTGATAGGCCAAATGGCTTGCTTCCACTCTGTTGGTATTCTATCCTAATCTGTTCTTTACTAGAAAGCCTAGAAGGTTGTGAGAAAAAGCAGTGAGCACTGGGAGATTTGAAGAATACAACACAGGAGGACTGTAGGCCCGCATTCCTCGACCAGGGACAAAGACTTAGCAGGCAGACAGGATTCGGGCAAGTGAAAGACTTCATTCAAACAACAACCAATTAGGGCAAGGGGTCAGGTAAAGACCTTTTTCAGATCTGGCCTTGAAGTTAGAGAACCAGTAGTTCTCTTAATCTACGGCTTAGATCAATG
Organism: Stegostoma tigrinum; assembly: GCF_030684315.1. NCBI lineage: Eukaryota > Metazoa > Chordata > Chondrichthyes > Orectolobiformes > Stegostomatidae > Stegostoma > Stegostoma tigrinum. Next base: position 17,664,695 of record NC_081392.1, on the reverse strand, counting down.
ACACACTCTGATTTTTACAGCGAAATACAGCATTTCTATACATTTTGTGTTACAATAAACATACACAGCTCAGTTGCTGTGTCCTTCCTCCTTACTCCATACACTCAATCCTGTGAAACGCCTGATCAATGATGGGCATTCATATGGGCACTCCCAGGTTCCCATGATCTCGCGGTGTTTAACATTGTAATTGTCAGGCCTTGGAATCTTTCTGTGCATTCTATTAATCAGCATTCCAAAGTTAGTGGCTATACTCCTTCTGGTCTGTCCCAGACTTGTTCATCTCAAAGGATTGCTTGAATTCTGTTACTCATTGTATTCCATTTGCTATCTCTATCAAATTCAATTATTCCTCTTCTTATATTTTCCACTGTGCCAATTACATATATTTTAAAAAATGCAAAAGACAGTTGGTTAACCAATTTCTGTAAGAGTCATTGTGTTAATTTCTGTTATAAAGTTAGTTGTAAATTTCTACTGCTTGGAATTTGTAACTAATGAGTTGCAAACAATTTATTTCATTTACGGTATACCAGGCAATTCCTTGGAGAGAAGGTCTGCATTTCCTGACACTAATTACCTTCCACTTTCTATGTTTAAATGTTTCTCCCTGATGCTTCTATTATACTTGGGGAGATGTGTATCTATAATTATGCTGAAAGCTATTTCAATGGTATCTAAAGAATCTTTAACCATAACCTCTTTCTTAATATTGTGAATAACTTCAAAGAATCAACTGATTACTACAAAATAACTTCAGCTGTTGTTCTCACAACTGCTTATTGAGTTAGGGTGGCTGTTTTATGGGCTGAGATTTATACCAAATTTAACTGGTGTTGTTCATTTAATGGGACTTTCATTGAAGCTAGCTTCAATTACTTGTTTATCCCTCGGCATTCTATTACCAAACTCTCTCAGATGGCTGCTTGCAGGGCTTCCTGTCCTCTTTGGAGTGAACATGTTCGAATGTCCCATTATGTTTCACTTAAATGCTACAGCAGACTGTTTTATTCTGTTTATCTCCTGTTGGCAATTTTGCGTCTTTCAAACATGGGCCAACCTTACAAGCACCAAAATATTGACAAGGAAAAGGGGAATAACATGAATGCAATCTTTGAAAAAACATAAACTAAGACTGTAAAGGCTTCTATAGGTATGTAAAAAGGAAGCTTTTGGCTAAAATGAATATGGGTCCATTAGAGGCAGGACAATTTATAATGGGGAAATAAAGAAATAGCAGAGAAACAAATAATTACTTTGTGTTAGTTTTTCTTGAGAAAGACCCCAGCTAGGTCCCAGAACTAGAGATCAAATTGGCTAGGGAAGAAAAGCAGCATTTGTAAAACGTTTGTATTGGAGAAAATGATGGAGCTGAATGGTGGATCAACCCACAGCTTCAACACTTGAACAGCTTAGTCACGCCCAGTGAAGTTTATCTCATGCCATTTCCTCTTCTGTCATTGCAGCCTTCTGTCTCGACAGCAGTTGGCAACATCGATTGAGATGAGCGCAGATGATCCCCAACATGGTGGCTGTGGAACATGGTGAGCAGCCAATTCGATCAAACAGTTCAAAGCATATATTTACAGTCACGTTCCTTCTATTCCTGCCTGTTTCTCCAGACCATCTGCTGTGATCTACTTAGTTCCCTCCATTGTAAGGCAGAGGCATTCTCTACAATACCCTTCCAGAAGCTCAGTGCCAAATAGGATAAAGACCATAAGGCGCAGGAACAGATAGCCATTCACCCCATCGAGTCTGCTTCATCATTCAGTCATAAATGATATAGTTCTCAAGCCCATTCTCCTGCCTTGTCCCCATAACCTTTAATTCCCTTACCAATCAAAGAACTGGTTTAAGAGATAACAAGGTGTAGAGCTGGATGAACACAGCAGGCCGAGCAGGAAAGCTGACGTTTCGGGCCTGGACCAAGTAAGGATCCAGACCCAAAACGTTAGCCTTCCTGCTCCTGATGCTGCTTGGCCTGCTGTATTCATCCAGCTCTACACCTCGTTATCTCAGAATCTGCAGGTCCCACTATCAAAGATAATAAAATGTGAGGCTGGATGAACACAGCAGGCCAAGCAGCATCTCAGGAGCACAAAAGCTGACGTTTCGGGCCTAGACCCTTCATCAGAGAGGGGGATGGGGGGAGGGAACTGGAATAAATAGGGAGAGAGGGGGAGGCGGACCGAAGATGGAGAGTAAAGAAGATAGGTGGAGAGGGTGTAGGTGGGGAGGTAGGGAGGGGATAGGTCAGTCCAGGGAAGACGGACAGGTCAAGGAGGTGGGATGAGGTTAGTAGGTAGCTGGGGGTGCGGCTTGGGGTGGGAGGAAGGGATGGGTGAGAGGAAGAACCGGTTAGGCAGGCAGAGACAGGTTGGACTGGTTTTGGGATGCAGTGGGTGGGGGGGAAGAGCTGGGCTGGTTGTGTGGTGCAGTGGGGGGAGGGGATGAACTGGGCTGGTTTAGGGATGCAGTAGGGGAAGGGGAGATTTTGAAACTGGTGAAGTCCACATTGATACCATATGGCTGCAGGGTTCCCAGGCGGAATATGAGTTGCTGTTCCTGCAACCTTCGGGTGGCATCATTGTGGCAGTGCAGGAGGCCCATGATGGACATGTCATCAAGAGAATGGGAGGGGGAGTGGAAATGGTTTGCGACTGGGAGGTGCAGTTGTTTGTTGCGAACTGAGCGGAGGTGTTCTGCAAAGCGGTCCCCAAGCCTCCGCTTGGTTTCCCCAATGTAGAGGAAGCCGCACCGGGTACAGTGGATGCAGTATACCACATTGGCAGATGTGCAGGTGAACCTCTGCTTAATGTGGAATGTCATCTTGGAGCCTGGGATAGGGGTGAGGGAGGAGGTGTGGGGACAAGTGTAGCATTTCCTGCGGTTGCAGGGGAAGGTGCCGGGTGTGGTGGGGTTGGAGGGCAGTGTGGAGCGAACAAGGGAGTCACGGAGAGAGTGGTCTCTCCGGAAAGCAGACAGGGGAGGGGATGGAAAAATGTCTTGGGTGGTGGGGTCGGATTGTAAATGGCGGAAGTGTCGGAGGATAATGCGTTGTATCCGGAGGTTGCTACCTCCGGATACAACGCATTATCCTCCGACACTTCCGCCATTTACAATCCGACCCCACCACCCAAGACATTTTTCCATCCCCTCCCCTGTCTGCTTTCCGGAGAGACCACTCTCTCCGTGACTCCCTTGTTCGCTCCACACTGCCCTCCAACCCCACCACACCCGGCACCTTCCCCTGCAACCGCAGGAAATGCTACACTTGTCCCCACACCTCCTCCCTCACCCCCATCCCAGGCCCCAAGATGACATTCCACATTAAGCAGAGGTTCACCTGCACATCTGCCAATGTGGTATACTGCATCCACTGTACCCGGTGCGGCTTCCTCTACATTGGGGAAACCAAGCGGAGGCTTGGGGACCGCTTTGCAGAACACCTCCGCTCAGTTCGCAACAAACAACTGCACCTCCCAGTCGCAAACCATTTCCACTCCCCCTCCCATTCTCTTGATGACATGTCCATCATGGGCCTCCTGCACTGCCACAATGATGCCACCCGAAGGTTGCAGGAACAGCAACTCATATTCCGCCTGGGAACCCTGCAGCCATATGGTATCAATGTGGACTTCACCAGTTTCAAAATCTCCCCTTCCCCTACTGCATCCCTAAACCAGCCCAGTTCATCCCCTCCCCCCACTGCACCACACAACCAGCCCAGCTCTTCACCCCCACCCACTGCATCCCAAAACCAGTCCAACCTGTCTCTGCCTGCCTAACCGGTTCTTCCTCTCACCCATCCCTTCCTCCCACCCCAAGCCGCACCCCCAGCTACCTACTAACCTCATCCCACCTCCTTGACCTGTCCGTCTTCCCTGGACTGACCTATCCCCTCCCTACCTCCCCACCTACACCCTCTCCACCTATCTTCTTTACTCTCCATCTTCGGTCCGCCTCCCCCTCTCTCCCTATTTATTCCAGTTCCCTCCCCCCATTCCCCCTCTCTGATGAAGGGTCTAGGCCCGAAACGTCAGCTTTTGTGCTCCTGAGATGCTGCTTGGCCTGCTGTGTTCATCCAGCCTCACATTTTATTATCTTGGAATCTCCAGCATCTGCAGTTCCCATTATCTCTGATACTATTTTACCCCCACTATCAAAGAACCTGTTTGTCTCTGTCTTAAAGAAACCCAATGACTTGGCTTTCACAGGCCAATGAACTCCACAGTCACCACCCTCTGGCTGAAGAAATTCCTTCCCATGTCAATGCTAAAGGATCATCCCTTCACTCTCAGCCAATCAGGTGCCAAGGCCACAGCCTATCAGCTAGCTTGAAGCATTCACTCGCTCCACTTGGGGGCAGCAGTGTGCACCAACAACAAGATGCACTGCAGCAGCTCAGTCCTTCAGAGGACCTTCCAAACCCCTGGCCTGGGAGGACAAGGAGAACAGTCTAGGCTCGAGCATTAGCCTCAGTCTCAAACTCAAATAATGGAGTTGGACTGACAGGTGAAGAATTAGTAAACAGTTAAACTTTGAGGCTGGAACCTCAGCCCAGGATTATGCAAACCCTTCAGGAGATGAGAGAATAACATTTCTGACCCTAGAGGGGCATAGGTTTAAGGTGGGAGGGAAAAGATTTAAATGGGACCAAAGAGGCAACTTATTCACACAGAAGGTGGTGCGTGTATGGAATGAGCTGCCAGAGGAAGTGGTGGAGGCTGGTACAGTTACAGCATTTAAAAGGCATCTGGATGGGTACATGAATAGGAAGGGTTTAAGAGGGAAACGTGCCATTTTCTAGCAAATGGGACTAGATTAAATTTAGGATATCTAGTCAGCATGGACAAGTTGGACCAAAGGGTCTGATTCTGTCCTGTACAACTCTATGACTGGTGGGAAGATTGTCAATGCTTTAGAATCACAGCAGCAACAGGGTGAGCCCAAAGCTTTCATAAACTGAAAAGCCTTAATTTGAAAACCATCCTAGTTGTTTCCTGTTGATCACTCACACATTGCTCCATGAGAAGGGGACAGAGTGTTTTGGTTTTACGAGAGGCGCTGGGCATCTGGAAAACTAACTGTTGATGTCCTGCCACAGCAACAAAGCAGATCTCCTGCTGAGGGTTCCCAGCGATCTGGAATGATCTCCCATCCCTGTCCCACCGCGATCCAAGGCAAGGGAAAGCAAGCTGACTCCAGCCAATGGAGCCTCAGGAGTGGCTTCAGTTCATGTCTCCATCACTGGTCGGGCCAAACTACATCTGAGATCAGCTGGAATCCTCCTACCAACCCCACAGGATTGGCAGGATGTCTTTTAGTCATTGATGTATCAGTTTTGTGAGAATTCTGTTCTCTGATTGGTTTGCTGTTTTCAGAGCTAGGTCTCTGATTGTCCAACAGTTTTCAGTAAATGGATCTCTGGCTGACAGTGTTCGGTGGGTGGCTCTGATTGGCTGACAGTGTTCAGTTGGTGGGGATGCCCACCTCTGTCCAGTTAAACAGCTGATTGGCACTCAATGGGCTGGTCTATCCCTGGAAGAGATGGGCTAACAAGGTGTAGAGCTGGATGAACACAGCAGGCCAAGCAGCATCAGAGGAGCAGGAAGGCTGTTGTTTCGGACATAGACCCTTCCAAAACGTCAGCTTTCCTGCTCCTCTGATGCTGCTTGGCCTGCTGTGTTCATCCAGCTTGACCCCTTGTTATCTCAGATTCTCTAGCATCTGCAGTTCCTGCTATCTCCAACATGGAGCTGTTGTTGGTTCTGTAGCCAATGGACAAAGCTAGCCTTTACCACCATTAAAAACATCCCAAAACAAACTTCCACAATGTTGAACTCTCGAAGGCAGGAAATCCTCAGCCATTGGGAAGAACAGGGAGTGGGATTCAATGGAGGGCTGATACAGGCTCAATGCGTGAATGGACTCCCCCTGTCCTGCACTCTATGACATCAGGCAGAATCACACTGTTCCCTCACTGGGGGCATATCAGCTCTGTCTATGTGAGAACTCTTCCCCTCTCCCAAATGCTGCTCAAACTCTTCAATATGGGGACTAAGTGTGGTGGGTCAAAGTTTGCGGATGACACTGAGATGAGTGGTAGAGCAAAGTGTGCAGAGGACAGTGAAGGTCTGCAGACGGATACAGATAGGTTAAGTGAGTGGGCAAAGGGTCTGGCAGATGGAGTACAATTTGCGTAGATGTGAGGTCATCCATTCTGGTAGGGATAACAGCAAACTATTACTTGAACAGTAAAAAATTGCAGCACGCTGCTGTGCAGAGGGGCCTGGGTGTCTTTGTGCATGAATCGCAGGTGCAGCAGGTAATTAAGATGATAAATGAAATTATATCCTTCATTGATAGAGGGATTGAATTTAAAAACGGAGATTATGCTGCAGCTGTATAGGGCCCTGTTGAGGGCACATCTGGAGCACTGTGTACAGTTTTGGTCTCCTCACTTGAGGAAGGATGTACTAGCACTGGAGGGGGTGCAGAGGAGGTTCACTCTATTGATTCAGGAATTGAGAGCGTTGGCTTATGAGGAGAGACTGAATATACTGGGACTGTACTCATTGAGAAGAATGAGGGGTGATCTTATAGAAACATATAAAATGATGATGGGAATAGATGAGATAGAAGCATGGGGGTTGTTTCTACTGGAGGGTGAAACTAGAACCAGGGAGCATAGCCTCAAAGTAAGGAGGAGCAGATTTGGGACTCCACTGAGGAGGAACTTCTTCACCCAAAGGGTCGTGAATCTGTGGAATTTCCTGCCCAGTGAAGCAGTTGAGGCTACCTCATTGAATGTTTTTAAGGCAAAGACAGATTTTCGAACAGTGTAGGGATTAAGGTTATGGTTAGCGGGAGGGTAAGTGGAGCTGAGTCCCAGAGGATGATCAGCCATGATCTTATTGAAGATTCGATGGGCCAAATGGCCTACTTCTGTTCCTGAGTCTTAAAACTTTATATCTCAACTCAAGCAGTTGATAGATCCTTGTCTTGAAACAGTTCCCCTCTCTGGATATGAAAAGCAAGACAAACAGTAGGCTCCCTTCAGGTGTTTACAAGAGGCTGAGAGCTGACTGCACAAAAATCATTGTGTCCAACACTACATGCGACTCTGAATTGAACACACTTTTTGAACAATCCCAACTGTGCCAAGAACTACATGGGCAACTCATTTATTATTATGAGTGGGGCTTGCAATGTGGCTCACTGAACTGGAGATTACAGATTCATAGTCAGAGCCCAGTCCTCTGCAGGCAATTGTGTCTTTCCAATTGAAGACAAGCTTGGTGGACACTGTTCCCTGGCATGGTCCCCCTTGACGCGACTCGACCAATCATGGTTGACTTGCCTTTTCTATGCAATTTGCACAAAAGATTTGGGATAACTTTTCCAAGGCAATGCCTTAGCCAAATCAGACACCATTTGCCGTCCAATGAGCACCCAACTTCTGATGCTGCGTGGCTTGTTAATCCCTTAAGAATTTGGTATTCTTGCCATCTGTCCTGATTAAAACCTTTGGTGTACCTGTTTTCAGAGAACGCCCATGAACACAAGGCAATGCTATCTGACAGCTGATTGAGTCGCGACACTGAATTGTTGTGTTTTATGAAGTTGCTCAGGACAACAGGTTGAATCAGTGACTGGCCAATTGATCAGTCTCCGTGATGCGAGCAGCCCTTGCGGAATTTACAAATCGCTGTCAAAGGCACCGAAGTCTACTTTTGGAAGATTGTGTCGCATGACCCATGTCCAGGAACATCCCATCGCATGAGAGGAGATTGAATGGCAAGCTGTATAAAAAAAACACCAACGCAAAACATTGAGGTGACCCAGATAATTGAAAGCCAGGATAAACATTTTAAAGGTTGAGGCAGCTCCTAACCTAGAGTCAGTATAGATTGATGAACTCGAAGATATGGGGTGTATTGGTGCTACTTAGGACACAGGAAGTAGGGACTCGATGAGCCAGGACATCATAATGGGAAAGGCCATTTGGCCCTTCAAACCTGCTCATGGCTGACCTTCCTGAAGATCACTTTTCAGCCCATCCCCATATCCCGCGATATCTTTAGGAACTAGAAATTGATCAATCTCTGACTGAGCTCTCCAGGATAGAGAATTCCTGAAATTCAACAACCTCTGGAGTGAAGACGCTCCCACTCAGCTCGGTCATAACCCTTTAATCCTGAGATCATTTATTGATGTGAATGATTTCGCATGTTTGATCTTCAGGACTCGGTTTAATTTTAGCTGTTTAAAATAATTCTGTAGTCCCAATAAAGACATTTCAAAATCAAAGAGCTGCTTTTATTTTTGTCTCCGTTAGCCTACAAAAGTAGGTCAGTGTGTTGGTACAGTACGGAGGTGGTTTTGGTGTTTTTAAGATGATGTTTCAAAGCCGAGAGATCGTGGAAGTGATCAGCTCCAACAAGTAACATGAATTCTCACCTGATTGAAATGTTACGCTACAGGAGGCGCAGGATCTGATCAATAACAAGGCACTGAGAATGAAGAAGAAACAATTACCTTGCTTCAGTTCCATCAGAGGCCCAACTGGGCCGGCTCATCCTCCCTGGAAAAATGGGGGGGAGTGAGTCCGGCTCTGAGGGACCGTGTGCTGCAGCACGAGGAAGGTTGGATAAAGTTCACACCGTCACACCCAACTCCCCCTGACACGCGCTCGTGGTCACGCGCACTCCCTTACCACAGGCACGCTCCCGCCCTTCCCTCGCCGGCACGCGCACTCCCTCAGACTCTCTCTCACTGTATTTCTGTACACTTTTCTCAATAAATCCAACAGTATCACCAACTCCAGTCCAGCTCTGAGAATACACCAGCATGATATGGAGCGTTCAGTCTGCTCTGAGCACAGCAGAGAGACATTTCCCTCCCCACCCCGATCTACTTTTTGTAGGGACCGTTCTTTCAGCGACTTCCTCATCTGCTCCACATTCCCCACTGACCCCACCACACCCAGCACCTTTCCCTGTAACCACAGGAAGTGCTACACCTGCCCCTATACCTCCCCCCCCTCACCTCCATTCAACGCCCAAAGCAAACCTTTCATATTAGACAGATGTTCACCTGCACTTCCTCCAACTTGGTCCACTGTATCTGCTGTTCGCAATTTGTGGTCCCACTGATGTAGAGGAAGCCAAGTGTAGACTCAGAGACCATTTTGTAGAGCATCTGCGGTCTGTTCGCAACAAACAACGCCTTCTGTTCACGAACCATTTTAACTCCCCCTCCCACTCCCTGGGCGACATGTACATCCTGGGCCTCCTCCGGTGTCACAATGACCCCACCCACAAACTGGAGGAGCATCATCTCATATTCTGCCTCAGGACCCTATAGCCAAATGGCCTAAATGTGGATTTTACCAGTTTTAAAATCTCCCCATCCCCACCCTCATCCCATGGCCAACCCTCCCTCTCATTCTCCACCTCCTTGACCAGACATAGCCCATCCATCTACTCTCCCAACTATCCACCCCACCCATCCCACTGACCAATCCCCACTGCCTACCCACACTCACCTATAACCATCCCACCTACCATCCCCCGCCCCACCCCTCCTCTCTATTTCCCAGCTCCCTTCCCCCTCCCCCATTTCTGAAGAAGGGTCCCAACCCAAAACGTCAGATTTCCTGTTTGTCTGATGCTGAGTGATGGAGGGTTGTTTATCGAACAGGAGACCCGTGACCAGCAGTGTGCTGCAAGGATTTATCTGGGTCCACTGTGGTTTGCCATTTATGTAAATAGTTTGTGGATGAGAATATAAGGGGTGTGGTTAGTAAGTTTGTGAATGCCACCAAAATTCATGGTATAACGGACAGGGAACTGTGTTATCTAAGAGTAAAATGGGACCTTGATCAGCTGTGGATTTGGCCAAAAAGTGGCAGCTGGGGTTTAATGCAGATGAATGCAAGGTGTTGCATTTCAGAAAGGCAAACCAGAACTGGAGTTACACAAAGAACAAAGAAACCTACAGCACAGGAACAGGCCCTTTGGCCCTCCAAGCCTGCGCCGATTGAGATCCTCTGTCTAACCTGTCATCTATTTTTTAACGGTCTGTGTCCATTTGCCCCCTGCCCATCCATGTACCTGTCCAGATACATCTTAAAAGACACTATCGTGTCTGCGTCAACCACCTCTGCTGGCAACACGAGGCACCCACTGCCCTCTGTGTAAAGAACTTTGCACACATATCTCTCATAAACTTTCCTGCTCACACTTTGAACTCATGAACCCTAGGTCCCAAATGCCGGCTCCTGGCACATATCCCTCCACAACTTTCCTGTTCATGAACTTATCTAAATTTCTTTTAAAAGTACCCATTTCCTCAGGAAGTTCATTCTACACGCAAACCACTGCCTGTGTAAATAATTTGCCTCTTATGTCAATGAACCCCAGTCACTGCTGTAATGTGACCAAAAAAAAGGCAGCCATTTTAGGTACTGTAAGATCCTGCAGTCTTCACGCTGGAAATGGCATAATGTTGTTGGTGAGTAACAAACATATTTGAGCTGCAGGGAGGGGCTGAATGGGCTGGGGCATTTATTCCCTGGAGCGTTAGACACTGAGGGGTGACCTTATAGAAGTTTATAAAATCAAGAGGGGCATGGAGAGGGTGAATAGCCAAGGTCTTGTCCCCAGGGTGGGGGGAGTCCAAAACTAGAGGGGCATAGATTTAAGGTGAGAGGGGTAAGATTTACAAGGGACCTAAGGGGCAACTTTTTCACACAGAGGGTGGTGTGTGTCTGGAATGAGCAGCCAGAGGAAGTGGAGGGGGCTGGTACAGTTACAGCATTTAAAAGGCATCTGGATGGGGACATGAATAAGAAGGGTTTGGAGGGAAATGGGGCAAATGGGACTAGATTAATGTGGGATATCTGGTCACCGTGGATCAGTTGGACCACAGGGACTGTTTCCACGCTGTACAACTTTATGACTCTATGGAGAGTTTTTAATGGCAATCAATGCTGGTTGCCATGGTCACCATTCAAGGGGTTAACTTTTAATTCCAGATTTATTCATTGAATTGAAATCCCAGCAGCAGCTGTGGTGGATTTGAACCTGTCGCCCATTAGCTGTAGGCGTCTGCATTGCCAGTCCATTCACATGATCATGATATCCCAATCTCCTGAGTGTTCCTTATTGAATTTGTTAGGATGCAGTTCATTGATAAATAAAGACTTCAGGACTTTACACAGATTTTTCCCCTTTGTATAAATTCATTGCTTTAGTTTTAATGTTACACAATCCCTGTTGTGTGGAAAGAAGCCATTCAGCCCAACAAGCACTGACACTCTGAAAAGCATCCCACCCAGATTCAGGCCCCCAGTATTTCCCACGGCTAACCCACCCAGCCTGCACATCCCTGAACACTATGGGGCAATTTAACACGGTCAACCCACCTTAGCCTGCACATCTTTGGACTGTGGGAGGAAACCCACGCAGACACGGGGAGAATGTGCAAACTCCACACAGACAGTCTCCTGAGGGTGGAATTGAACCTGGGTCCCCGGCACTGAGGCAGCAGGGCTAACCGCTGAGCCACCCTCCCATATACTGAGGCCTGAATGACTCATTTCTATGCTCACTTCACCTCGTGCCCTCAAGATCTGAGCTTGTGTTCTCCCCCACCCCCAACCTTCCCCCACCCCACACTGGGACAATGCGGCATTGTTAGTAATCCAGATCTCCAGGGTGTGAATTCAAATCCCATAATGTGGAATGCAGGAATTCAAATTTGATTAATTTGGAACTTAAAGTTGATCTCAGCGATGGTATAATCAATTATTGTAAAAACCCATTGAGTTTATTAATGTCCATTAGGGGAAGAAATCTGCCATCCTTACCTAGTCTGGCCTACATGTGACTCCAGGCCCACAGCAAAGTGGATAACTCAACTGCAGCATTAGTGAACCAGATGGGTTTTTCCGACAATTGACAATGGATTCACAGTCATCATTAAACTCTTAATTCCAGATAGTTAATGGAATTCTAATTCACTATGCAGTCGGAGGTGTAGTAACACATATCATATCCTCTGGCCAGCTGTCTCAGAGAGTGGGTGTTAAAAGTTAAAGCTTCGATCTTTATTTATATGTCCTATTTCTGCATTTTAAAAAAAATTGCTGTTTCTGAGGAAGGGTCACTGGACCCAAGACATTAATTCCACTTTCCCTCCCATTAGGTCTGCCAAATTGCTCCAGCAATTTCAGTTTCAGTCAACATTCTGCTTACATTTGATGTGCTTGTTACTGATTTGCTGGTGGTGAGCATGATAGATGGAGTTTGAATGTTAAACCGTGGATTCCGGCAGAAACAGCAGAGCTAAGTGACAGTCCTTAGATGTAAGAGACATCACAAGGCCTGGGGGATTTGACAATCCCCTCCGCCCTGTGACTGATCACAATATTAACCACTCAGACAGTGACCCTCCATCTCGCTGTTATTTCTCCACATTCCAGCAATTCTGGCTATGGGGAGGGAGTACAACGAAAGTTCACCAGCTTGATTCCTGGCATCGTAGTGCTCACAGACAAAGAGAGACAGTACCAGTTAGGGCTATATGTGTTGGAAGTGGCTCAGAGCTTCACACTGCTGCCTTACAATGCCAGGGACCTGGGTTTCATTCCATCCTCATAAGGACCAGGAGCAGGAGTAGGCCCCCAACCCATCAGACCTGCTCTGCCATTCAATAAGATCATGGCTGATCTTTCTGTTGACTCAGCTCCACTTACTGGCCCACTCACTATAATCCTTAATCACTGCACTGTTCAAAAACCTATTGTTGCCCTAAAAGTATTCAGAGAGGTAACCTGAACTGTTTCACTTAAAAAGGATATGGGGGGGGCAACATTTTTGCACAGAGAGCACGGTTCGTGTGTGGAATGAATTTCCAGAGGAAGTGGTAGCTGTCGGTACAGTTACAACATTTAAAAGTTCATTGGGTAAGTTCACAAATAGCAAAGGTTTGGATGGATTTGGGCCAAGCACAGGCAGGTGGGACTAGTTCCATAGATTCACAACCCTTAACTCAGTCGTAAATCTGTTCCCCCTTGTTTTGAGGCTATGCCCCTAGTTCTAGCTCCAGCCACCAGTGGAAGCAACCCCCTGCTTCTATCTTATCTATTCCCCTCACATTTTGTGTTTCTATGAGGATCCCCCCGCTATCATTGTTCAAAATTCCACTGAGCACAGTCCCAATTTCTCTTCACAAGCTAACCCTGTCAACTCTGGAATCAACCAAGTAAACCTCCTCTGCACCCCCTCCAGTGGCAGGATGTGCTTTCCCAAGGAAGGAAGCCAAATGGATATATAATACACCTTTGGTGTCTGTGCGGAGTTTGCACATTCTCCTCGTGTCTGTGTGGGTTTCCTCCCACAGTCCAAAGGTGTGCAGTTTGGGTGGATTGGCTGTGGGAAATTTAAGGTTACAGGTGTGAGGCAGGAGGTTAGGTCTGGGTGGGATGTTCTTTGGAGGGTCAGTGTGGACTCAATGGGCCAAATGGCCTGCTTCCACACTGGGGATTCTGATATCTACCAGAGTTTAGAAGAATGATGGGGGTGGTGCGGATCTCAGATTTATAAAACTCGGATGGGATAAGTCAGGCAAATAGAGGGAAGGATGGTCAAAATAACCAGGGAGCCAGAACCATGGGTCAGTGTCTAAGGATGTGAGGTTGGCCATTTAGGACTGAGATGAGAAGAGACGTCTTTACCCAGAGAGTGGGGAGCCTGTGGAATTCTCTGCCACAGAGAGGAGTTGAGGCCAAAGCATTGAATGTTTTCAAGGAGGTGATATATGTAGTTTAACTGCAAGTCAACTGGAGAGAGAGTTCAGAAGAGGTTTACCAGGATGTTGCAGGGAATGGAGGGTTTGAGATATTACGAGAGTTATTTTCTCTGTAGTGTAGGAGGCAGAGGGGTGATCTTAGAGGTTTATGATCATGAGCATCAATGATACATTGAATGACAAGTCTTTTTCCTAGAGCAGGAGTGTTCAAAATTAGGCAGCATTTTATTTTAATGTGAGAGGAGAAAGATTTTAAAAAGGACTTGAGGGGCAAGGTTTTTGCACAGAGTTGTTAGTGTGTGGAATGAACTTCCAGAGGAAGTGGAGGGTGTGGGTACAGTTACAACATCTAAAAGTTCTTTGGGTAAGTGTGTGAATAGGAAAGGTTTGGGTGGATATGAGTTTGCGCAGGCAGGTGGGACTTGTTTTGTTTGGGATTATGGTTGATGGATTGATTGGACTGAAAGGTCTGCCTCCATGCTGTATCACTATGGCTGCTAGTTCCCCTCTGAGCTCCTCTCCATCCTGACTTGGAAATATATCACTGTTCCTTCAGTGTCCCTGGAATTCCCCTGCCCCTCCACTCCCACATCCTAGTGCATTGTGGGTCAACCCAGGGCACCGACAGCAGCAGCTGAAGGAGGCAGCTCACCGCCCCCCCCTCCCACCTTTTCAAGGGGCAACTAGGGACAGGGCAATAAATGCTGGGCCCAGACAGTGACACCTATGAGCCACGGTGGATGGGGGGGGATGAAGAAGTGTTCTTTGGGCTAAAGGGGTCAAAGGGAGAAAGTGGAAACAGAGTCCTGGTGATGACGTTATTTTGAAAGGCAGAGCGAGTCCAAAGGGCCAAAGGGCCTACATCTAGGTTTCTCTGAAAGGGCAGCAGAGAATGACACTTGAGTTGGTCACTCAGAGAGCCAGCACAGACATGATGGACTGAATGGTGTCCAGCTGTGACATACTTCCAGCAGTCTGACAGCAAACTGAATGCAAGGAAACTTCATTTGGGGATACGGCACTGTGTTTATCTTAAACATTACAAGCGAGTTAATTTTTTCCTGATGGTATGTGGGGCCCTCTGGTGGAGCACAGACTTAATACCATCCCTTACATTTCGCAGGATCGCTACAGCATAGTCAAGGCCATTCAATCCATCATGCCTGTGTTGGACTTCCTAAGCAGCATTTAACATACTGCCCCACCCCCTACCCCAGCCCAGGACCCCCACATTCCTCAGGCATCAGTCTATTTTAAAAAACAAACAAAATAGACAACATTGGTCTGAGGCCACTCGGCCCATCTTGTCTGCATTGGCTAAGCTACAGGCCGAACATCCGAATCTCTTTGTAACACTTGATCCTATTTTCCTGCAGGCTACAGGAATTAAATGCAGGTCCAGATGCCTATTCCAATCAGTTGAGGGTCTCTGCCTCTCTTACACTCTCAGGTGCAGGTAGTTCTCCCATAACATTCTTGGGAGACCATGTGCTGCAGAAAATCACCATAGATAATCACATTATAGGGAAATCACCATACCTGCTATCCAAACAGCATCCACTATTCATCAACCAATTCACATTAACAAAACCCACATTACAGCAGAAGTACCTGTAGTGAGTTCCAAACTCTCTGGATGAAAAGGTTTTTTTTAATTTCCTCTTTGGTCCTGCTACCAATTGCTTTAAATCTATCCTCCTGAGTCACTCACCTCCCTAGTTAGGTAAATAAGTCCTTCTCATTAGAATAACTCCACAAAGGTCAGTATCCCCTCACCAATTCACCCTTTATTTAGGCAAGGCTAGTCCTTGACTTTGGGACTGCCTCATCCAGAGCCAGGCATGAGTGTCAATATCTCTGTCACTCACCCTTACAACGTCAGTCAGGGCTCCCTGATTGGACCAGATTAATGGTCCCAATCAGGGAGCTTGTGTGAGGTCTAGCTGGCTGACCTCGTTACACTCATCCATTCTATTCCAAATCCCTCACTGTCTTGTTCACCTCCATTAAGTCCGCCCTCAACCTTCTCTTCTCCGAAGGGAACAACACTAGCTTCTCCAGCCTTTCCTCATAGATGTACTTTTACAGCCGGGGTAACATCCTGGTGAATCTCCTGTCTGTGGAACATAAACGAATGATGTGGATGAAAATATAGGTGCCTGATTAGGAAGTTTTCAGACAACACGAAAATTGGTGGAGCTGTGGATCATGGGGAAGTTTGTCAAAGGGTGCAACAGTTGGGAAGTTGGGCGGAGAAATGGCAGATGGAGCTTAATCCAGACAAATGCGAATTCTTGTATTTTGGGAAGTCAAGTGCAAAAGTACACAATACTGGCAGGACCCTCAGCAACATTGATATACACAGGGATCTTGGCGTGCAAATCCATAGATCCCTGAAAGTGACAAGACTGGTGGAAAAAGTGGTAAAGTAGACCACATGGCATGCATCCCTTCGTCAGTCAGGGCACTGAGTATCAACGTTGGCAACCCATGTTGCAGCTGTATAAAACTTTAAAAGGAGCAGGAAAGCTGATGTTTCCAGTCTAGATCCTTCTTCATCTCTGACCCGAAACGTCAGTCTTCCTGCTCCTCTGATGCTGCTTGGCCTGCTGTGTTCAAACAGCTCTACACCTTGTTATCTCAGATTCTCCAGCATCTGCAGCTCCTACTGTACAAAACTTTAGTTAGGCCGTGTTGAATTGTGTGTAGTTCAGGTCGTCACACTACAGGAAGGATGTGGAGGCTTTGGAGAGAGTGTAAAAGAGGTTCACCAGGATGTTGCCGGGAATGGCTATGTTTTTCTGACAATTGACAATGGATTCATGGCCCTCATTAGATTCTTAATCCTGGGTTTTTATTGATTCAACTTCCAGCATCTGCTGTGGGCAGATCCCGAGAACATTAATTGGGTCTCTAGATTTACAATCTACTGAGAATACCACAAAGCTGTTTTATACAGCTTCAACGTCGGTTGCCAACTTTCATACTCAGTGCCCTCACCTCAACTGATAAACAAGTGTCCCAGAGATCTTCTTAGCTACCCTCCCAATCTGGCAAGCACCCCAAGGTCATTCCATTTGTCTGACCTTCCTCATGTCCAGCTGAGCACCTCTTTGTCTTGTTCCTTCTTCCAATGTGCGTAACCTGGCACTTTTCAGGGTTCAATTCCATCCGCCACTGATCTGCCCATCTGATCAGTTTAAACCCTCCTGTAATCTGACACCTTTGTCCTTTCTGTCCACTTCTATGCCAATCTTTGTGTCACCTGCAATCTTACTTATCATCCCTCCCAGATGCTTCCTTACCAACCTGATGTGAGATTTTATTACTCACCTCTGAAGCAGCTGGGACTTGAACCCTGGCCTCCCTATCCAGGAGTAGGGAGGCTACCACCACATCTGAAGATGGTCCACGTCAGGTTCCTGACTCCTTCCAGCTGCCACAATCCATGTCCCATTAAAGTATGTCAAACAAGCGCTTGGTGATTTCACATTTTGATTACATGTTGACCCTCAGCAGATACAGCTTTTGATTGTCAAAGGGATTTCTACTCATCCATCACACTCCATGTGAAATAACCCGGTGTAGAGCTGGATGAGCACAGCAGGCCAAGCAGCACCAGAGGAGCAGGAAGGCTGACATTTTGGGCCTAGACCCTTCTTCAGAAATCTTGTTGAAGATCTTGGACATCCCTGCACCACACTCAGCGGGCATTTTGTACCCTTGCTTCACCCTTTGTGCTTCAGCTGAGTGGTGGATGATGTGGAGGACGGACTGACTCATCATCTGGGGGTTAGAGTGATAATCTGCAGAAGGTTTCCTCGCCCATTAATGATGTGGTGCCATAAGTCCCCTTAGGATCCAAACTCTTTGTTGAGGACACCAATAACTTCCTTTCAACTGTGTACCACTGTGCCAGCTCTTCTGATGCACCATCCCATAGTGGATGAGCAGAGATCTTTTCCAGTTAAATGTTTGGAAGACTGAACCTATTGTTTTCGATCTCGACTTCAAACTCCTCTGCTCCCTAGTTCCCAATTTCAACCCTTTCCCTCGGAGACTGAGCCACGTGGTTCGTGACACAGTGTCACACTTGATGAGCTTCAATTCATGTACTTGTACCATCTCCAAGGACACCTATTCCCAATTCCATAACATCTCCTGGTTCCAAAGTTCTCAATCCCTCAGTTATTCATTCATTACCACAGCCTTGATGAACCCAATGCAGTACTGGCTAATCCCCAGCACACCCAAATCCAACAATCCACATTCCATAAACCTCAGGTTCACCAAATCTCTGTGGCTTGTGAATGAACCCACCCCAACTCCAAGATAATAAAATGTGAGGCTGGATGAACACAGCAGGCCAAGCAGCATCTCAGGAGCACAAAAGCTGACATTTCGGGCCTAGACCCTTCATCAGAGAGGGGGATGGGGAGAGGGAACTGGAATAAATAGGGAGAGAGGGGGAGGCAGACCGAAGATGGAGAGTAAAGAAGATAGGTGGAGAGAGTGTAGGTGGGGAGGTAGGGAGGGGATAGGTCAGTCCAGGGAAGACGAACAGGTCAAGGAGGTGAGATGAGGTTAGTAGGTAGCTGGGGGTGCGGCTTGGGGTGGGAGGAAGGGATGGGTGAGAGGAGGAACCGGTTAGGGAGGCAGAGACAGGTTGGACTGGTTTTGGGATGCAGTGGGTGGGGGGGAAGAGCTGGGCTGGTTGTGTGGTGCAGTGGGGGGAGGGGACGAACTGGGCTGGTTTAGGGATGCAGTAGGGGAAGGGGAGATTTTGAATGCTTATCGCCTCTTTGCTCGCTGATCTACATCTGGAATGAACTTCTGGAGGAAATGTTGGATGCAGGTATGGTTACATTTAAAAGATATTTAGATAAGTTCTTGAATGAGAAATGTTAGGAGGGATATGCACGAAGCTCAGGCAGGTGGGACTGATTCAGTTTGGGATTATGATTGGCAGAGCTGGTTTGACCAACAGGGCTGTTTCCATGCTGTATGACTCTATGTTAAATAAATACTTTGCATCTGTCGTTGTTCCGGAAAGTTAGGTTTTCTGGGCCATGGGGCCATCTAAGGAAACACAGTCACTAGACAGGTTTAGAATTTCTACAGAGGCTTTTGCTTATCTATTGATACTTATAGTTGATAAAGTACTGGGACTGGGTAAGATGCATTCAGGGATATCAAAGGAAGTGACAGTAGAAATTGCGGAGATAGCGATTAAAGGTGTGGTGTCAGGAGACAGGAAAATTGCAAATTTAATACCATTGTTTGAAAATGGTCGCACAGGTAGGCCCAGCAGTTACAATCTAACAAGCTCAGAAATCACACGACCCCAGGTTATAGTCTGACAGGTTTATTTGAAATCACAAACTTTCAGAGAGTAGCCCCTTTGTGAAGTCACCTGACAAAGGGCTACAGTCCAAAAGCTTATGATTTCAAATAAGCCAGTTGGACTATAACCTGGGGTGGTGTGATTTCTGACCTTGTCCACCCCAGTCCAACACCAGCACCTCCACACCGCAATCTAACAGGACAGTAGTAATACTGATACGAAATAGGCTGAGTGACAGGAAACAGAGAGAAATGGTTAAAGGCTACTTTCCAGGTTGAGGAATGTGTGTGAGGGTTTGAGTTATAAGAAGAGGCTGGGCCCTTTCTCACTGGAGGTGAGGTTCCTCATGGATCAGCTTTGTGCAGGAGGCAATTTCTGGGTTTGTGAATGAAACAAAGCTGGGAATCACGGTCCCCTGCGAGGCGGACAATACAAATCTACAAAAGGGCATCAACAAGTTAGTGGAGCGGGCAGGTAGATGGAAGATGAAATTCAATGCCGAGAGGTGTGAGGTGATACATTTTGGTGGAAAATCATGGAAGTATACTATAAAATAAAGGCCACAACCCTAAATTGCATGCAGAAGTGGAAAGAATCAGGTGTATGCATGTGTTAAAGGTAGTGTGGGATGTTGTGATGATGCTGTCACTTTTAAAAGGTTATTTTGTCCTAGAACATAGAACATAGAACAGTACAGCGTAGTACAGGCCCTTCGGCCCACGATGTTGTGCCGAACTTTTATCCTAATCCCAGGTCTACCTAACCTCCACCCCTACCTTACACTGACTTCCATATGCCTATCTAATAGCCGCTTAAATGCCCCTAATGAGGCCGACTCCACTACCCTCTCCGGCAATGCATTCCACGTCCCGACCACTCTCTGAGTAAAGAACCTATCTCTGATGTCTCCTCTAAATCTACCTCCACTCACTTTAAAACCATGCCCCCTCGTAAAGCTACCTCCACCCCGGGAAAAAGTCTCTGTGTGTCTATCTACACTTCTGATCATTTTGTACACCTCTATCAAGTCACCTCTCATCATCTCCAGCACATTCTGTTTTTACCCCAGCTCTGCAACATCTACTATAGTTTGCTTTCATTTCAGACACAAAATAGGCCTCAGTTGGAGTATTGCTTACAGTTCTAGGCTCCACATTTTCAGAGGAAAGCAAACTTACCAGGCACAGTGCAGGAGAAGTTTATAGGAATTTAAAAATTATTAATCAATGGGCATCACTGGATACTCCAACCTTCATTTCTCATCCCTAATGACCTAAAGGGCAGTTAAGAGTCAATCACATTGCTGTTGGCCTGGAGTCACGCGTAAGTCAGACCAGGATGGCGGTTTCCTTCCATCAATACAAAACTTTGGTGAATCTGATTGGTTCTTAGGACAATTAGCAATGATTACATTGTCACCTTTCGGCTTGCTTTTTCTTGAATTCCAGGGATGAGAAACTTCGAGGATAGTTTAGCAAGATTGGGCCTGTCTTCCTTGGAAAGAACCAGGTTATAAGGAAATTCAAGTAATTTTTACGAAATTATTAGGGGAGCTGGAAGAAATAGATATGAAGACTTTTTTTCCCTCTCTTAACGAAGATTGAGAATGGGAGGACACAGGCATAAGGTAATTTGCAAAAGGAGAAAATGTTGTGTGAGAAAAATATTTTTCCTGTAACAAGCAGTTAGGTTCTAGAACATGTCACCTGACAGTATAGGTTCAACGGGAGAATTCATAGGCAAAAGGAGTGCTTCATTTCTCAATAAGGTCATGGTTGATCTAATTGTAACATCAAATCCACATTTTCATCTACCCTAGACAATTTTTCAATCCCTTTGTTTCCCAGTATCTGTCCACCTCTGCCCTAAAACTGTTCAACGACTTAGCTGGATCAAAATGCTGCACCAGTGCTCTGGATGTACCTGCACTCCAAACGGCATATTTTTAAGGGGACTGGAGGAAGATTTAAAAAGGATATGAGGGACAATTTCTTTTACACAGAGGGTGGTTCACGTCTGGAATGAACTTCCAGAGGAAGTGGTAGACATGTAGACAATTAACACGTTTAAAATACATTTGCATAATAAGTACATGATTAGGAAAGGTTTGGAGGGATATGGACCAAGTACAGGCAGGTGAGATTAGATTAGTTCGTGATTAAAGTCGGCATAGACTGGTAGGACCGAAGGGTGTGTTTCCTCGCAGTGTGACTCCATGACTGCAGTGGTTCAAAAAGTCAACTCACCACATTCTCAAGGGGCAAAAACTAATTTCTAATCAATCTACTCAGTAATGTTATTACACACCTTTGGAACAAGTGGCACCTTAACCAGATGGTATACACTGCTGTGGCTGAGTATTGGTGATGGAGGGAATGAATGTTTATGGATGTGGTGCCAGTCAAGTGGGCTGCTTTGTCCTGTAACAGCAATGTGGGTCTACGTACAGCGCATGGACTGCAGCAGTTCCACAGCCAGCTAACCCCCACCTTCTCAAGGGGCCATTGAGAATGGTCAATAAATGCTGGTCCAGACAATGACACCTATGTCTCCTGAATTAACGAAGACAAAGGCAAATTTGGAGTTTATTTAAATTGGGCCAATATTCATGATCAAGGGAGAAAGGCAGGAGGATTTGCACTATGTTATGATGCTCATTCAGTGAGCTAGTCCAGGCAGGACGGGCTGAATGGCCTGGGTGAGTGATCGAGACATCATCCATTCCAAGGTTGGCGATGGGGTCACGTGAGCCTGGCGGACGGTGGCTTAGAGAAGGTGGCGCGAGTTGTGCGTACGTCAGTACGTAGAGTGCACGATTTGTTTTACGTCAGCGCGCAGTTTGCGCCTGCGCTGGTACGTCGCCGCGCACGGAGCGCGGGTTGTGAGTACGTCATCGCGCAGAGAGCGCATGTTCTGGCGACGTTTCCGGCGGAGTGCGCGGGTTTCAAGCTGGGGTGAGCGCTATGGTGGAGAAGGAAGAAGCGGTGATCAGTGAGGAGGAGGCGGCTCAGTATGACCGCCAGATCCGCCTCTGGGGGCTCGACGCCCAGAAACGGTAATGGCCGAGGCCATCCCTTCCCCTTGGGGATGGCAGTCGATCAATGTCCCCGGGTAACGGGTATCAACAGCCAGGCCAATTAAAGGGGCACGGACCTTGGAGCAATTTGTTCATGATTGGAAATTAAAGGGGCAGGCGCAGGAACCTTTAATGAGTTTGTCAGACTGTTCATGATTTGTAATTAAAGGGGCAGGTGCAGGAACCTTTAATGAGTTTGTCAGACTTTTCATGATTGGAAATTAAAGGGGCAGGCGCAGGAACCTTTAACCAATTTGACTTTTTTTTGCCAGATTCAGTAGGGTCCATGGACCTTCTCTCCACAAATGCTGTCTGACCTGTTGGGTTTTTTCAAGCAATCTCTGTTGTTAGACTGTTATATTGGGAAATAAACAGGTGGGCACAGGGACTTATTTTTTTAGTTAGTTTATGTATAGGCCATTGTAGGGTACATTTTATTGATTCATTGATTTTATACGGAATTCAGGGATGGGCAAAGGAGTTCTGTCTGAACATTCTTATGTTGAAATTAAAGGTACCATTGCGGAGACATTTCAGGTTGCTGATACAAGCATCAGTAGCTGTCTGTCCTGTTTTATGATCGAGTAAGTTGTTTTTCAAGGACATTAGAAATTATTATCATGGTAATGTCACTTTGGATCTTGCTGTGCACAAGATGACTCTTGTTTTGCTCAACTTCAAAAAATGCAAATCTTTCTTGATCTTAAGGTTTGCACGTGCACACACAGATTGTCCATCGACCTTACCCCATTATAAATGTTCCAGTTTATAAATCTACCTCACCTTCTCTGAAATATTCATGTGGGATCTTTACATATACCAAAGGGTGAAGAGGTTAGAACCTCCACTTTGTCATGCGTAAAAAGTCACCTTTGATACTGCAGCCATGCTTGATCTTTTGCTCAGGTTTGGAGTCATAGAGCTGTATAGCGTAGTATACAGACCCTTCGGTCCAACTCATCCATGCTAACCAGATATCCTAAATTAATCTAGTCCCATGTGCCAGCATTTGACCCATTATCCCTCTTAAATCCTTCCTATTCATATACCCATCCTGATGCCTTTTTAATGTTGTAATTATACTAGCCTTCACCACTTCCTGTGGCAACTCATTCCATACACACACCACCCTTCTGCTTGAAAAGGTTATCGCTTAGTTTTTTTTAAATCTTTACCCTCTCACCTTAAATCTATGCTATCTAGTTTTGGACTCCCCTACCCTGGGAAAATGCCTTAACTATGCACCCTATCCACGAGGCTCATGTTTTTATAAGCTTCTATAAGTTTCCGCAGCTTCTAATGCCCCAAGGAAAAAAAGTCCCAGTCTATTCAGTCCCTCCCTACAGCTCAAACCCTCCAAGCCTGGCAACATCCTTGTAAAGTTTTTCTGAACACTTTCAAGTTTCAATACATTCTTCCTATAGCAGGGAGACCATAATTGAACATAGTATTCCACAAATGACCTAATCAACGTCCTGTAGAGCTGCAATATAACATTACAAATTCAATAATCAATGCACTCACCAATAAAGGCAAGTGCACCAAATGTATTGAGTGGAATTTGAAACAGTAGCCTGTTGATTCAGGCCATTCAGCTGCATGGGTAAAACATGAGGCAAAACATCATTTTTGTAGTGAGTTGAGATAAGGAATGTGCTGCTTGAAAGAATGATAGAAGCAGAAAACTTTAAAATTCTGGATGGATGTTTGTAAGGGAAGCTTTGCATGGGAGGATAGGGGGAGAGTGAGACTTGATAAATGGTCTTTCATCAGATTCGTATGTGCATGATGGGCTGAATGGTCCATGCTGTATTGTTCTAGTATAATGCCACTTTCACGCAGGTTAATTATTTTGGTGCATACTTAATTAGTCCAGTGAAGTTTGTCCTATGATTTGTTCTTCCTTTGATATGCGCCCTATATCTAAAAACAATTTCCAGTATGTACAATTGTCTTTATTGTGCATTTTTTAATGTTGAGAAATTAAAAGTTAGAAGAAAAACAGGTTTGTTTTTATCCAGAGTTTTAAAAAGCTTGCCATAGGAAGTTTTTACAGTATGCACCAAGTAGGTTACAGAGGCCAACAGATCTCTTAAGGAGAGGCGCAACTTTTCACATGTCATTTCATGCAGTATTTAGAGCACAGAAACAGGCTATTCAGTCCTAGAATCGTGGAGATGTACAGCACCGAAACAGACACCGGTCCAACTCATCCATGCTGATCAGGTACCCTAATTTAATCTGGTCCCATTTGTCAGCATTTGGCCCATTTCCCTCTCAACACTTCCTATTCATGTACCCATCTGGATGCCTTTTAAATGTTATAATTGTACCACCTTGCACCACCACCGCTGGCAGCTCATTCCAAACATGCACCACTCTATACGTAAAAGTATTGGTCCTTAACCCCTTTAGTCCGCCTCATCTATATTTTATTTATGCTCCACGTAAATTTCCTTCCATATGCCCTATATGCTGAGTTTTTTATTTCTTTTACATGGCATCCAGCTTCCCCTTAAATGCATTAATATTAATCCCTTCACCACTTCCTCGGTAGCAACTTCCATGTTATTACCATGTCCTCAGTAGAAATGTTTTTTTTTCCTGAATTCCATGCTGACTTTATTAGTGAATGGATTCTGTTTATGGCCCCTAGTTTTTGTTTGGTCTGAAATGGGCAACATCATCTCTACTCTGTTATGTCCAGACCCCTGGCAAGTTTCCTCAATTTGTTATGGTTTGTTATCATTAAGCTTCCAAGTGAGGAATGAATAAACTAAATTCTCCTTCCCTTACTCCCTTGATTGGATGTAACAATGTGAATTTAAAATGATCCCTTTCCTTGCCTTTCTCCCGCACCCAAATGAATCATTGAAAATAGTCAAGTGAAGTTGGATTTGTTGAAATAATTAAGAGCAAGTTTTTTTTTAAATTGCTGGATGCAAGAAAAATTAGTCATTCAACATATGCATGCACCCTCACACAAATGAAATGAGTGGTGAGCCCAAAGAGGGAAAAGTTTAGAAATGATGCATCAGCCTCTGAATTGCTGTGGCCATTGCAGTAGAAGATACTGATAGAGTTGATATTGGTAGATGAACTGTCATTGTCAAAATCCTTAATTTTACAGAATAGTTGAGGTTTTGTAGTTTTGATTCTTTTCAACCATGACTGAATTCTAGCATTCAGAGTGAGAGAATGTTTTCTTCTTTCCTTTTTAATTGGTTTGTAGCATAGAGAGAGAGAGAGACAGACAGATCTGCCTGCAACACAAGTAACTAGGAGATTAACTGCAACTTTCATATCGAGCTAAGAGATAACATTTAAACCCCTGGTTGGTACACACAAGTGTTCAGTCCCACTTGTCCACGCAAGTAACTTGTCCTTGTGTATTCTTCAGAGGAAAACATACAATATCTCTCCAGTTTGGGACAAAATCTGCAGGCAATGACATGCCACAGGAACTCCAATAGGAATTCATGTTAAAACTAGACTTAAGGTTGTGTAACGCCCTACTTTTTGTACGGAAAACATTAAAATATTATACCCTGTAAATGGAAACACTACATAACATGTAGGAAATTAGCAAAATAACTTTTAAAGCATAAGACAAAAATCTAACTTCCTACTAGCACAGACTTTGCTGTGACCACTTCTTTCCCCAATACCATTCTGAAGCTGCTTCTGTCTCTTTACCAACACCGCTCGCAGCCAACCCCTAGCAAGACTTAGGAGAGGTTTAACTTGCAGGGCAGGTGCTCAGAGAGGCTGAATTGGTAGAGTTACAGAGCAGAGGCGACCATGGGGTGTACATACAATGGCCTTAAAATGGTTCTCACCGCACTCAAATGAAATTACAGTCACTATTAACTGCACAATATTAAGTCGAAATATCAAGTGGGATGATGTTAAATGAGCACTTGCTGCACACGGTTTTCCCAGCATGGTCTCAGCATTTTGACAGAATTGTTGAACTAAGGTCAGAAGTCTGGAAAATGTGATGGCTTCATTTAGCTTTGTCGCAGTGCGAGATGCTTTTGTTTTATTGCTGGTGCTGCTACAAGTAGTGAATGGATTACTGATGTTTGCAGGTTACGTGCTTCCCGGGTGCTGTTGGTGGGAATGAAGGGACTGGGCGCTGAAGTGGCAAAAAACCTCATTTTGGCAGGTGTCAAGGCACTGACTCTACTGGACCATCAGCAGGTATTCCACTGATATTCTGAAACACGGTAGCGTTTGGTGTTCTTGGTTTTAGATTTACTGTCAAGCCGATGCTGATTTCAAAACATTTTAGTTTTTGCTTGCACCTGTTGATATTCCTAAATTCTCAATTTAATTCTTTGAGTGCTTAGTAATTAATAATTCCAGCTGCCTTGGACTTTCCCACTGTCTAAATAAATAGTCTTTTGTAATCATTCAGTAACTACTTTATTATAGCATACAGCTTTGGTTCCAGCTTGTCTGTTCAGATAGTACTTTAACAGTAACAACTGCAAATGGCATTTAAATAGCCCCTTTATTATAGTGAAGCTTGCAGGAGCGATGCATTGTATTAAATTTCAACAGTCAGAATGTGACACGTGTGCTATGTTCAAAACGTTTAAGGGAATGATAGCCTTTATAATTGAGAGTACGAGGAGGGCATTTTGCTGCAGGTAAAAGGGCAGTCGATGTTCAATCACTTATTAATTTTAATCCCTTTTTTATGTTGACCAGAGTTAAGGAATAATGGAGGAAAAAGGGATTTGTGGACTAGGTTGCGAGTTAACCTCAGTCATGTTGAATGGCAGCATAGGCTTGAGGAGTTGAGCACCCTCCTCCTGCTCCTAAGTGAAAGCTGAAAATAATCAACAGGTTTGGGCTGGCAGCATGTTGTGAAAGGAGAAACAATCGATTTTTCACATTGATGTTTTTGTTATCTCATTGATGTTCATTAACACTGTTTCTCTCCCCACAGATGCAGTCAGACCTGCTGAGTATTTCCAGTTTTTTTTTCTGTTTCCATTTTACATTTTCAGTATCCAATCTTGTATGCCTATTCCCTACATGACATACAAGTTTCCCAGTAGTTTGTTTGGACTCTGAAACCATACTCTACTCGTGGTATCCCAACTGATCAAACACCAAGCCTAGAGTAAAAATGTAGAAAGCAGAATACTGAAATAAAACAGAAAAAAATCTCTAAGCTGAGTATTTCCAGCATTTTCTATTTTTATTGTAGCAAACATTGTTCCATAGGATTTGAATGAGTTTAGTGAATTTCTGCAATTTTAGCTATGATCTTTTTGTGTTAAATTTCTCTCTTTCTGTATTAATCCCGGATGTTATGCCAGGCAACACCAGAGGATTCGAGATCTCAGTTCCTCATTCCCACCAGCTCTTTGGGAAAAAATCGAGCCAAGGCATCTCTGGAGCGTGCACAAAACCTGAACCCTATGGTGGAAGTGAAGGTCGATACTGAAAACATTACAGACAAGTCACAGGAGTTCCTCGCCCAGTTTGATGCAGTGAGTACTCTGCACTCCCTTGCGTGTGGCAGCATTTTTCTCCAGTTAGAAATTCTTTAACCCTGTGTTGTAAAGCATTTCAGGTCTGTGACGAGAATCCAGCAGGTGTCCCACACTTAGATGTCATTTTGGCATTGTATTATTTAAACGGCAAAGCGTATAAACTTTCCTCCCTCCTTTCCTTTTACCACTTGTTCTTTACCACTCTTATCCTGACCCCATTAAAATTTTGTTTGCAAAGAGCTGCAAATCCCACCCTCCTGCCTTATCAGAAGCTAAACTGTTGCTTCGTGGATTTTCTGGCTATGTCAGCCACTTAGCCCCTCAAGCCAACTCTATTTTGTCCTTCATTGAGATCATGAGTACAAAGTCAAGAGTTAAAAGTTGATTTGATTCAAAATTTGCAAGGTTAGAACTTGCAAGGCAGATGTTGGGAAAATAATAGGACTAGGAAGGTTGCCCAAAAATATCAGGAAATGAAAATATACTCAAGATGTGACCAGTTCTGGTCACCCAATTGTGGGAAGGATAAAGAAGGGATATTATTAAGCTGGAAAGTGTTCAGAAGAGATTTACCAGGATGTTGCCGGATACGGAAGGTTTGAGTTAAAAAGAAAGGTGGGATAGGCTGGGACTCATTCCTACTGGAGTGTAGGAAGTTGAGAGGCAACCTTGTAGAAGTTTATGAAATAATAGACTCATACAGCACAGAAAGAGACCCTTCAGTCCAACCAGTCCATGCCGACCATAATAATGAGGGATATGGATAGAGTTAATGGTAATTGTCTTTTCCCCAGGATGGGGGAATTTCAGATAAGGGGGCACATTTTTAAGGTGAGAGGAGAGATTTTAAAAAACGGCATGAGGAACAGATTTTTTTTAAGAGGGTGGTTCACGTGTGGAGTGAACTTCCTGAGGAAGTGGTTGATGTGGGCACAATTACACCATTTAAAAGCCATTTGGAAAAGTACCTGAATAGGAAAGTTTTGGAGGGATATGGGCCGGGAGCAGGCAGATGGGACTAGAAACAAAAACAAAGTTGCTTGAGAAATTCAGCAGGTCTGGCAGCACCTGTAAAGAAAAGAAAGCAGAGTTAACGTTTCAGGTCCAGTGACGCTTCCTACATGGGTCTAGCTTAGTTTGGGATTATGGTCGGCATGGACTGGTTGGACCGAAGGGTCTGTTTCTGTGCTGTATGAATCTATGACTCTAAGAAAGAGAGAGATACATTTTTAGATTTTAAAGGTATCGACAGGTATGGGGATAAAGCAGCAAAGTGGCATTAAGATAGATAGAGGATCAGCTGTCATCATATTGAATGATGGACCAGGTTTGAAGGGCTTACTCCTGCACTTGGTTTCTGTGACAGGGTTGTATGTGCAGGATTGTGTGTAAATTTGTTTTAATTTTTTACTTTCTCTCATTGTTGTGTGAAGTGATTCTTGATGGATTTTAAATGCTCCCTTTGCGTTTTGTTGTGAAATTTTCATGCAGAATTTACATTATTTTAACAAACAAAAGTGGTTTACCCTTTCTTAACTTGTCGGCTTCTGCAGTATTTTGTGATTTGTACAATTATTTGTATCACTCTGATGTGCGCATCTTAATCGGGAATCAGAGTAGCAGAGTGCATCATAACACAGTGCCTGCCTGGTGTCAACATTGAAGGAGTGGGTTTACATTGCTGTTACAACCTTGAGTGAATTCTGCTGCAACTGAGATAACAAAGTGTGGAGCTGGACGAACACAGCAGGCCAAGCAGCATCTCAGGAGCACAAAAGCTGATGTTTCGGGCCTAGACCCCTCATCAGAGAGGGGGATGGGGTGAGGGTTCTGGAATAAATAGGGAGAGGGGGGAGGCGGACAGACTGCTTTGCAGAACACCTCCGCTCGGTTCGCAATAAACAACTGCACCTCCCAGTTGCAAACCATTTCAACTCCCCCTCCCATTCCTCAGACGACATGTCTATCATGGGTCTCCTGCAGTGCCACAATGATGCCACCCGAAGGTTGCAGGAACAGCAACTCATATTCCGCTTGGGAACCCTGCAGCCCAATGGTATCAATGTGGACTTCACCAGCTTCAAAATCTCCCCTTCCCCCACCGCATCCCAAAACCAGCCCAATTCATCCCCTCCCCCCACTGCATCACACAACCAGCCCAGCCTGTCTCTGCCTCCCTAACCTGTTCTTCCTCCCACCTCAAGCCGCACCTCCATTTCCTACCTACTAACCTCATCCCACCTCCTTGACCTGTCCGTCTTCCCTGGACTGACCTATCCCCTCCCTACCTCCCCACCTATACTCTCCTCTCCACCTATCTTCTTTTCTCTCCATCTTCGGTCCACCTCCCCCTCTCTCCCTATTTATTCCAGAACCCTCACCCCATACCCCTCTCTGATGAAGGGTCTAGGCCCGAAACATCAGCTTTTGTGCTCCTGAGATGCTGCTGGGCCTGCTGTGTTCATCCAGCTTCACATTTTGTTATCTTGGATTCTCCAGCATCTGCAGTTCCCATTATCTCTGCTGCGACTGAGCTGTTGGTGGAGGATTTGGTACTACACTAGATGGTGCAATTGCACCTTAGCTCAATGGCAGAAATCATGTACTGTACTACATGGGACTGGCTTATAATAATACTGGTCCTTCATTAGGTACACAGATTGGAATGTCACATGTGTTTCTGTCTGTTTTATTGCATAAAGATAAAAGTTAAATAAACTTGAACGTCATTCTCAAATTCTGCGGATAGGTTTGTTAAAGTCTACACAACATGTATTTGGCCATTAGGAAACAACATATTAGTGGTCGGAGGTATCCAATAGAAAGACAAATCTAGCTCACTGTAATGTTTTGTTTAATCAAAAACTTGCATTTTTTTGTGTCAAATCTTCAGTAACTGTATTATGAAATGAAGATGCTTCCTGCTCAAAGTCTGTGGACCTGTTGAAGTTGCAGTGATTTGAGGGAATTTGCCTTTTCTGTGCACTTCTTTTTATTCGTTCAAAAACACACTGGTAAACGTTCCATTTGGATGCCTTGTTTCTGACGCCAGTGTTGTTTCTGTACTGCAGCTCCCGCAGCGCACAACCTCTGCCTGCATCCTTGAAGCTTTCAGCAGGAATGTTTAAGAGCAGTGTGATGCGCTGTTAGGACAAACTTTTGCTTGGGTCAGAGTTATTTTTAGGTGGTGCTTCTAGAAATGTCAAGACTTTGATTGTGAAATTAATGTAGAAGATCGGACCAGGATTGGGCCATTTGTTGGCTCAAGCCTGCTCTGCCATTCAATATCATCAAGGCTGACCATCAGGCTCAAGACCGTAACCTCACCCTTCCCTGATACTCCTTGACCCCTTTAGCCAGAAGAGCTATATCCAGCATCTCCTTGAAAGCTCACAATGTTTTGACCTCGCCCAGTTTCTTTGGCAATGAATTCACCACACACTGGGTGAAGAAAGCTCTCCTCATTTCAGTCCTAAAAGGTTCACAGCTTATCCTTAAAATGTGATTCCGTGTCCTGGACTCCCAGACCATCAGGAGCATCCTTCCTGCATCTAACATATCTAGAATTGTTAGAATTTTATAGGTTTCTCAGATTTACCCCCCAACAAATGCCTGCCATTCTTCTAACTTCACGGACTACAATCCTAACCAACTCGGTCTCTTCTCAAACGTCAGCCCCGCCAACCCAGAAATCAATTTGACAAACTTTCACTGCACCCCTTTATAGGGTGAGAACATCCTTCCCCAAATAAGGAGATCAAAACTGCACATGGTATTCCAGGTGTAGTCCCAAGGCCCTGTATAATTGTAGGAAGATGTCATTGTTCATGTACTCGAATCCAGTTGCGTTGAAGGCCGACATACAATTTACCTTCTTTACTGCCTGCTGCACTACATTTACTGTCAGCAGCTGGTATATGGGAACACCCAGGTCTCATTGAACATTCCTGTCTCTGAAATTACAGCCATTCAAATAATCTGCCTTCCTATTTTTGCCACCAAAGTGTATAACCTCACATTGATCCACATTATACTGCTTTTGACCACTCACTCAGCTTGTCCAAATCACACTGCAACATCTCTGCATCCACCCCACAGCTCACAATTCAACTCTGCTTTGTGTCATCTGCAAATTTTGCGATATTATCATAGAATCCCTACAGTGTGGAAATGGGCCATTTCGCCTATCAGGTCCACACTGACCCTCTGAAGAGCATCCCACCCAGACGCGCACACCTACCCCGTCCCTGCATTTCCCATGACTAACCTACCTAGCCTGTGCATCCTTGAACACTATGCGTAATTTAGCATGGCCAATCCACCTAACTGTACATATTTTGACTGTGGAAGGAAGCCAGAGCACCCTGAGGAAACCCAAGCAGATGCGTGGAGAATATATAAAATCCACACAGACAATTGCCCAACTCTGGAATCAAACCTGGGTCCCTGGTGCTGTGAGGCAGCAGTGCTCACCACTGAGCCACTGTGCCACCCCTTACATTTAGTTCCCTCATATATAGCATTAACAAATAATAATGACCCCTGTTAATCACTGTCTGACTTTGATTCCTGTCTACAGGTTTCTATCCATCACCTACCCCTCAATCCCAGCACTTTAATTTTACACATATTAATATCTTATATGGGAATTTGTTGAAGGCCTTCTGAAATTCCAAATTAATCACATACACTGATTCGCCCTGATTGTGTTGGTGGAAACCCACACAGACACGGGGAGAAATGTGCAAACTCCACACCAACAATGGCCCGAGGCTGGTATTGAACCTGGGTCCCTGGTCCTGTGAGACATCTTGAAAGAATTCAAGTAGATTTGTCAAGCATGATTTCCCTTTTGTAAATCTGTGCTGACCTTGTCTGATTCGACCACTGTTTTCTAAGTGCTCTGCTATTAAATCCTTGATAAAGCACCCTTAACACCTTCCCCACTATTGCATTTAGACTGACTGGTCTTTGCTTTCCCCCTCTCTTTACAAATAGCGAGGTTACATTAACTATCCACCAGCAAGTTTTGAGAAGATTTGTAGCTCAGGTTGAAGTTCTGGAAGTGAGTTTGCTCGCTGAGCTGGAAGGTTCGTTTTCAGACGTTTTGTCACTTTTTTATTTGAAAAAAAATATACTTTATTCATAAGATGTACAAAAAATAAAACCTATTTATACACCTACCCAGTCATGCAAGCCGCTCCGAGTTGCCCAGGGGGTACATACATTAACTAAAAGGAGAAAAAACAAACAAAGAAGAAAAAAAAAACTAAGCAAAGAAAATACCCCGGCAGTTGTCACTCCGCACAGTCCCAGTTGGCCCCCTGACCAGTTGGGGAAGGCGCCAGCTGGGCCCAGGTACCAGATAGGGCCCTTTTTTCTATTCTGGACGAGGGGTTTCATGCCATGGTATTTCCCCACCGCGCCTTGGCGGCGGCTGCCCCAAGCTTTAGCGCATCCCTCAGCACGTAGTCCTGGACCTTGGAGTGCGCCAGTCTGCAACACTCGGTCGGAGTCAGTTCTTTCTGCTGGCAGACCAGCAAGTTGCGGGCAGACCAAAGAGCGTCTTTCACCGCATCGATGGTCCTCCAGGCGCAGTTGATGTTGGTCGCGGTGTGCATCCTGGGAAACAACCCATAGAGCACGGAGTCCCGCATCACGGAGCTGCTCGGGACGAACCTCGACAAATACCACTGCATCCCCCTCCAGACCTCCTGCGCTTAGGCACACTCCAGAAGGAGGTGATCGACAGTCTCGTCCCCCCCGCAGCCACCTCGAGGGCAGTGTGCGGTGGCGCAGAGATTCTGGGCATGGATAAAGGATCTCACTGGCAGAGCCCCTCTCACCACCAGCCAAGCAATGTCCTTGTGCTTGTTTGAAAGTCCTGGCAATGAGGCATTCTGCCAAACGACTTTGGCAGTTTGCGTGGGGAACCACACGACGGGATCCACCCTCTCCTTTTCCCGAAGGGTCTTGAGGATACTACGTGCTGACCACTGCCTGATGTCCTTGTGGTCAAAGGTGTTTCCCTTCAAAAATTTCTCCACGAAGGACAGGTGGTACGGGACGGTCCAACTACTCGGAGCGTTCCGCGGCAACGAGGTCAGGCCCATCCTTCGCAACACTGGGGACAGGTAGAACCTCAGTAAGTAGTGACACTAGGTGTTTGCGTACTGAGGATCTACGCACAGCTTGATGCAGCCGCACACAAAAGGTAGCCGTCAGGGCGAGGGTGGCGTTCGGTACGCCCTTTCCCCCATTTTCCATGTCTTTGTACATGGTGTCCCTGCGGACCCAGTCCATCCTCGACACCCAAATGAAGTGGAAGGTGGCCTGGGTGACGGCAGCGGCGCAGGTCCAGGGAATAGGCCAGGCCTGCGCCACATACAACAGTACCGAAAGCCCCTCGCACCTGACAACCAGGTTCTTACCTGCAATGGAGGGGGACCGGAGCATCCACCTGCCCAGCTTCTGCTTCAATTTGGTGATACGCTCCTCCCACGTCTTAGTGCATGCCCCAGCTCCACCAAACCAAACACCCAGCGCCTTCAGGTAAGTCTGTCCTGACGGTGAAGGGGATGAAGGAGCGGTCGTCCCAGTTCCCGAAGAACATGGCCTCGCTCTTACCCCTATTGACTTTGGCACCTGAGGCCAGTTCAAACTGGCCGCAGATGTCCAATAGTCTACTCACCGACCGACGATCGGTGCAGAAGACGGCGACATCGTCCATGTACAGGGAGGTCTTGACCTGAAGGCCTCCGCTGCCTGGGATAGTCACGCCCTTCCTGATGGATGCGGCGAAGGGCTCCACACAGCACACGAACAAGGCAGGAGAGAGCGGGCAGCCCTGCCTGACTCCAGATCTAACAGGAAAACTGTCCGATTCCCTCCCATTGATCGAGACTGCGCTAACGATGTTGGCGTAGAGCAGCTGGATCCAATTGCGGATGCCCTCCCCGAACCCCAATTTGGAGAGGACGTCCCTCATGTAAGCATGAGAGACCCTGTCGAAGGCCTTCTCCTGGTAAAGGCTGACGAGGCAGGTGTCCACCCGCCTGTCCTGCACGTAGGCGATCGTATCCCTGATGAGCGCGAGGCTCTCAGTGATCTTCCTGCCTGGCACAGGTCAGGTTTCGTCAGGGTGAATCACCGACTCCAGGACAGACCTGACCCAGTTGGCTATGACCTTGGCCAGGATTTTGTAGTCCACATTCAATAGTGAAATGGGACGCCAATTCTTAATTTCTTCCCTCTCCCCCTTCCTCTTGTAAATGAGGGTGATGATGCCCATCCTCATGGACTTGCACATTTCCCCTGCCCGACGCGCACTATCGTACACCTCCAGCAAGTCCTGGCTGACCAGGTCCCACACAGCAGAATACAGCTCGACCGATAAGCAGTCGCTCTCGGGAGTCCTATTCCTCTCCAAGGACTTGAGGGCTCTGGTCAGCTCGTCCAGGGATATCGGCCGGTCCAGCCACTCCCACGTGCCGTCGTCTAAGACCTCCGTGATAGACGACAGGAACGACTCAGAGGCCGTTCTGTCCATGGGCTTCGTGTCATACAGTCCAGCATAGAAGGATCTGCTGATCCTCAAAATGTCGGGCCGAGACGACGTCACCAAGCCGTCGTCCTCCTTCAGCCGGCTAAGCACAGAGCTGCACCTTCTGAAAGAAGAAACGCGAGCGCGTCTCGTCCTGCTCCACGGAGCGGACCCTGGACCGGAAGATTATCCTGGAGGCCTCCGCAGCGAAGAGCGAAGCTTGCTGGCCCCTCACCTCGCGGAGTTCCTCCGTGACATCGACCCCCATCAACTGCAGAAGGAGCAGGTTCTGCACCCTTTCCTGGAGTCGCGACAGCTTTCCCCGCTTCTCTCTCGCCTTCTGAACACCCTTGAGGACAAAGAACCTCTTGATGTTCTCCTTCACCGTCTCCCACCAGTCGCCCGGAGACTCAAAGAGGGGTTTCACGGTTCTCCAACCGGCGTACTCCCTCTTACGCTCCGTGACGTTCTCTGGGGTCAACAGAGTCGTGTTGAGCTTCCACGTCCCCTTGCCGGCCTGCTGGTCGTCCTGTAAGTGACAGTCGGCCAGCAGGAGGCAGTGGTCAGAGAAGAACACCGGCTCGACGCCGGTGGACCTGACCGAGAACGCCCGTGACACAAACAGGAAGTCTATCCTTGCGCGAATAGACCCGTCTGGCCGCGACCAGGTATACCTCCACTGCGCTCCGTCTGCAGGGGTGTTGAAGATGTCGAGCAGCTTGGCGTCCTTCACCGTGCCCATCAGGAATATGAACGTGAATTCCAGTTGACTCCCCCCACCCGCTGTCCCCACGCCGGATCTTCCATCTGCATCGATGATGCAGTTGAAGTCTCCGCCAAGGATGACCGGCCTGGACGTAGCCAGCAGGGGTGGAAGCTGCTGCAGGACGGCCAACCGCTCACTCCGTACCGCTGGGGCGTACACATTGATCAGCCTCAGGGGAGCGTTCCTGTAGGTGACGTCTGCCACTGGGAGGTGCCCCCCCCGCCACCTCCTGAACTTGAGAGATGGTGAAGTCGCGCCCCCGCAGCAGAATAGCCAGGCCCAAGGAGCGACAGTCGTTACCCCCCGACCAGATCGAAGGCCCACAGGTCCAGGCGCCGGACCATTTCCCGTACCTGCTGAGGTGCGGTATCCCGCACTCCTGCAGAAACAGGAGGTCCGCCTTGACGGCGGTCAGGTAGGCCAACGTGGACACACATCTTGCGGTGGACTTGACGCTGCGCACATTAATGCTCGCAACTCGTACCCCCATTGTGGGCAGTGACCGCAGTACCCTCCCCAAGTCCAAGGTCCAGCCCCTCCATCTGTCCCTTCATGCCCATTGCCCGGGCTAACTGCTGGACGCTCTCCGGGCTCAGGAAACCATCCGTCCTGCCTTCCGGGTGGCATTCCCCCGTCGGGGGTGCGGAGGCAGAAGGGTCCGGCTCTGGGTCAGGCTGGGGACGCGCTGTTTCCTCCTTCCCGCCTGGAAGTTCTGGGGGGCCCTCCCATGCCCCAGCGGCACTTGACTGGGTGTCGGAGGGAGCCTTAGGACGCCTCCTGTCACCTGGAAGCGGGGTGCTGTTTCGTTCTCCCTGGAGATCTTTAACTTCTGCTTCGGGCGGGCCCTCTCCGAATCCCCCTCGTCAGAGGAGCTCTTTTAGCCACCCTGTAGCTGCCTCTTCCCGCCTGATGGTTGCGGTTCCTGGGCCCATCGACGCACCTTCCTCCTCGCTTTCCGGACCGTCGTCCACTCCCCTGGGTCGCCTGTTGCCTCCTCCATCGACTCCGGGTTGTTGGGGGGGGGGACGGCGGGGGGGGAGGGAGCGCGGAGGGGTGGGGGGAGGGAGCGCGGAGGGGTGGGGGGGGGTGGGGGGGGAGCGCGGAGGGGTGGGGGGGGAGTGGAGCCTGCAGGGGCGCTTTGCTGGCCTTGGGCCCATCCTGCGGGGCTGGGCCCTCCTGCACGACCTGGCCCTCCTGCACATTAGTAGGGTCCTTGCTGGGCCCTGGTGCCTTCCTTTCCTCCGGCGGGGGGGCTGGCCCCGCATTGCCCCTGCCAGTGACCTGGGCGTAGGTGGTCCCCCGCCGTGGGCATGCCCTATAGAGGTGGCCTGCTTCCCCGCAAAGGTTGCAGCTTTTCTCTTGTGGGCAATCCTTTGCAAGGTGTCCCTCCTCCCTGCAGATGGTGGCTTTGCAGTCAGCTGTCACGTGACCTGACCTACCACAGGCATCGCAGACTCTGGGTTGCCCTGCGTAGGTCAGGTAGCCCTTGCTCCCATCGATCGTGAAGCTGGACGGTGGGTGTACGACGTTCCCGTCCGCGCCCATCCTCAGCGTCACCGTGACCTGCCTCTTACTGGTCCACATGCCAAAGGGGTCCATGATGTCAGTTAGGTCCCCTTCCACCTTCACGTACCTTCCCAGGATGGTCAGGACATCAACTGCTGGCACATGCGGGTTGTACATGTGTACAGTCACCATACGGCTCCTCTGCGCTGGCATCAAAAACAGCGGGACAGCGGTCAATACAGAGAGGGGGCCCTCACCTCCTTTCTCCTTGAAAACCTCCAGGAAGCGCTCGCAAAGCTTGGCACTCCTGAAGGTCACATCGTAAAAACCTCCTCCGGGGAAATCCTGCAGGCAGTAAATGTCTGCAGCAGCGAACCCGCAACAGTCTAACAGGATCCTCTTCACGAAGAAGGTGCGGTCCACAGGTGCACCTTTATCCACCTTCTTTACAGAAACACAGATGGTGTTCCGGACCCCCTGACCTGGGGCACGAGCACTTGCCACAGCCATCGTTGCAGGTTGGCTGCTCCCCTGAACCAGCGTTAGGCCGAAGCCAGCATTAAGATCCACCGGTTGCAAGGGTGCACAGCCAACCCAACGTCTTCCTTTCTCCTCCTCTCGGTCCACAAAAGAGTGGGTCTTTATTTTGTTCCAGATGTAAGCTGGTTCATTGAGCTTGAAGGTTTGTTCCCAGACGTTTCATCACCATTCTAGGTAACATCATCAGTGAGCCTCCAACAAAGTGCTGGTGTTATGTCCCGCTTTCTATTTATCTGGTTAGGTTTCCTTGGGTTGGTGATGTCATTTCTTGCGTTGGTGATGTCATTTCCTGTTCTTTTTCTCAGGGGATGGTAGATTGGCTCCAAATCAATGTGTTTGTTGATGGAGTTCCGGTTGGAATGCCATGCTTCTAGGAATTCTCGTGTGTGTCTCTGTTTGGCTTGTCCTAGGATGGATGTGTTGTCCCAATCAAAGTAGTGTCCTTCCACATCTGTATGTGAGGATACGAGTGATAGTGGGTCATGTCGTTTTGTGGCTAGTTGATGTTCATGTATCCTGTGGCTAGCTTTCTGCCAGTTTGTCCAATGTAGTGTTTGTCACAGTTCTTGCAAGGTATTTTGTAGATGACGTTCGTTTTATTTGTTGTCTGTATCCATCATTCTGTAGGAACTGTTTCACAGTCTAAAGATGCAGTGCGTACAGTGGTCCACCAGCGCATCCGCTATTTCTAGGGCCATTTTCTTGAGTACTGTGGGTGTACATCATCAGACCTTGGGGATTTATCAACCTTCCATCCCATGAATTTCTTCAACAGCATTTCTGTACTAATACTGAATTGGTTCAGTGGTTCAGTTGTTCACTTTCTCTAAACCCTCTGTTCCTCATCATTTCTAGTACTTTATTCAGGTCCTCCTTTGATGCTACATTCAAAAGTTAAAGAAATGTTTCAGTTGCTAGAATTTGAAACATTGAGTTGGATGATCGGGAGACACATGATAAAACTTCTAATATATTGACTCATCCAGACGTATTAATTGAGGGCCCTTTGTGAACAGCTGGTATTAAAGAAGTAATTTGGAACATTATCCTGAATGTAAATAGACAGGCTTAATTACTGCATGACGTTTGTAGTATTCAACCGAATTCGCTTTGTTTAGATCCAGATCAGAAATTAGTCATAACTTGCCCTGGCATTTCTCAATTCTAATTGTACTTGTATCTCCAGCACTCTCCACACTCCACCTGAGGAAAAGGATTGAATAGTATAGAGAAATTATTTACTCTGATATCTTGGCTTTGAGGTAGTCTGGTTCATTGCTGGAAATGCATGTTGCTGTGAACCATTGGCAGCATTAGCTACTTATTTTCAGAGATACTGCAGTTGGACACAGGATGGTCTTCTATTGTGGACCTGTAATGTCTAAAAACCCACAAGAAGCTCATTGCTTCATTATTACATCTTTAACTCAGGCTTCTCCAGCGTAAATCTCAAAGGTCTGTCTCCTGCCTGCATTGCAGAGCGCTCTCAAGTACTTGTGCTGTGGATTGTTTTCAATGTTTCCGTGCTGCAGGGTCCAAAATATTGGCAGTCTCCCTTTGTGTGTCCTTTGAGATCTCTGGCCAACATGTTGAGAGTGAAGAAAGAGGAACAAATTGTTTTGTCCCAGAATAGTCTCAGAATAAAGCGGCGTCAATTTCAGACTGAGGAGGAATTACTTCTGAGGATTGAGTCTTTGGAACTCCGTGCCACAGAGAGCTGTTGGGGAAAGTCCGTGTGTATGTAGAAGGCTCAGACTCTTGATCTGTCGAAGAATTGAAAGGAAATGCAAGAACAGGATACGAGGAATATTGGGTCAGCCATGAGCTTATTGAAGGGCATATCAGCCCCAAGGGGCTGAACAGTCTACTCCTGTTCCTATTTCTTATGTCCTAAGTGACTAGAGACAGCCAAAATTTTAACTGTTTTTAAAATTGAACCCTTTTTGAATTAAAGGAAGGGGTGGGAGTGGCAGGTGGAAAGGAAGGACGGGGTAAGGCAGGGATGCAGGGGGACCCGAGGGAGTTTGGTGAGAGAGCGAGGAGGACGAATATGTGATGTGAAGCAGCGGAGGGACAGAAAGGGCAAAGAAAGGGAGGAAGAGAAGCAGGTGTGACAAGTGGAAAACAAAATGTCAAATGGTACGGACAGAGAGACAGGAGGTAAGGAAGGAAGGGATCGAACAGAAGAAGAAGAGAAAGGAGATGATTGTGCTATAGTTGTTACGTCACTGAGCTGGTAATCCAGAGGGCCAAGTGAGGCGTTTATATCCCCCCAGGGTTGCTGGTACACTTCAAATTCAATTAACAAATCTGGAATTGAAAACTAGTCTCAGTAAAAATGACCACGACAACTATCATTAATTGTCATTAAAACCCATCTGGTTCTATAATTCCCTCCTAGAGAAGGACACCTGACGTCCTTACCTGTGTGGCCCAGCCGTAAATGTGACCTTAGAACCACAGCAATGTAGTTGACGCTTCGTAATCACCAAGAAAGCCACTCACTTCAAGATCAAGTAAAGGTGGGACTTGCCCGTGGTACCCATATCCCCAGAAAGAACAAAGATAAGAGGAGAGGGGTGAATGAAAGAGCCAGAGACCAGAGTATTTGCATAGAATCCCTACAGTGTGGAAATAAGACTTTCATCTATTCAGTCAACACTGACTCTCCAGAGAGTGTCCTGCCCAGACCCCCCCCTCCATCTCTGTAATCCTGCAATTCTCATGGCTAATCAACCCAGTGTGCACATCCCTGGCGACTTCGGGGAAATTTGATATGACCATACCACCTAACCTGCACATCTTTGGACAGTGGGAGGAAACTGGATCACCTGGAGGAAACCGGGAAGAATGTGCAAACTCCACACAGATAGTTGCCCAAGGGCGGAATTGAACCTGGGTTCCTGGCACTGAGGCAGCCACCGTACTGGCCCATTTTAATGAAAGCTACACTTATATTCTAAAGTGGAGGTAAATTTGTTTTATGAAAGTGACCTTTGTGAAAAGGTCAAAGTCATTTTGAATAGTGAATTTATAACAGCACTTTCAAGGAAGCATATGATTTAAACGAAATGAGTTGATAATCACCCTGCTGAGATGAAAGGTTTACAAAGTTGCTTTTACAACTTACAGAAGGAGAGTCTAAAGGCCACAAGCAGGTTCAGTTCAGAAGAAGAAAAGATCCAAACCTGCAGAAGAGCAATTAAGTTTTGGCAGTCTCTTGGCCATTAGAGATGGTAAGAAGTATTACGTTATGATAGCAGTCCAATCACTGGCTGTTGGGAAAATGTACTGAGATTGTGTAGAGTTCAGTGAGTTACCCTGTGTCTGTGTGCCTGTGGAAGAGACAGAGGAAATCATGTCTGGTGAATGTACAGAAGGTTGCTGAAAGCATACACTTGGGACCTTGTTTGTTCACTAAGAAAATTTAGAATGTATACAGGAACAATGCTTCACTGCAGTTTGGTTACTATAAAGGATATTGCTGGGGAAAAAGCCAATCTTCCTTTTTTTTCTGGATAGTGGAGATCATCAAAGTTGTCTTATTTAATATATTTAAAGCTTTTTTTCCTCCCTTCTCCTTTTAGTGTAATAACTTATCCTCGTGTAAGAGTACTTTGGCAGGCTAATTTGAGTATATTTAGTGAGTAACCAAATTGCAAAAACAAAACCTATCACCACACTCGGCACCTTCCCCTGCAACCGTAGGAAGTGCTACACCTGCCCCCACACCTGCCCCCACACCTCCTCCCTCACCTCCTCCCTCACCCCCATCCCAGGCCCCAAGATGACTTTCCATATTAAGCAGATGTTCACCTGCACATCTGCCAATGTGGTATATTGTATCCACTGTACCCGGTGTGGCTTTCTCTACATTGGGGAAACCAAGCGGAGGCTTCGGGACCGCTTTGCACAACACCTCTGTTCGGTTCACAATAGACAACTGCACCTCCCAGTCGTGAGCCATTTTAACTCCCCCTCCCATTCCTTAGAC
The DNA here is from genome assembly GCF_030684315.1 of Stegostoma tigrinum. NCBI lineage: Eukaryota > Metazoa > Chordata > Chondrichthyes > Orectolobiformes > Stegostomatidae > Stegostoma > Stegostoma tigrinum. The sequence goes on along the minus strand of NC_081392.1, from coordinate 17,622,595 downwards.
GACATGTCCATCGTGGGCCTCCTGCAGTGCCCCAATGATGCCACCCGAAGGTTGCAGGAACAGCAACTCATATTCTGCTTGGAAACCCTGCAGCCCAATGGTATCAATGTGGACTTCACAAGCTTCAAAATCTCCCCTTCCCCCACTGCATCCCAAAACCAGCCCAGCTCGTCCCCTCCCTCCACTGCATCACTAAACCAGCCCAACTTGTCCCCGCCTCCCTAACCTGCTCTTTCTCTCGCCTATCCTCTCCTCCCAAATCAAGCCGCACCTCCATTTCCTACCTACTAACCTCATCCCGCCTCCTTGACCTGTCTGTCCTTCCTGGAGTGACCTATCCCCTTCCTACCTCCCCACCTATACGCTCCTCTCCACCTATCTTCTTTTCTCTCCATCGTCGGTCCACCTCCCCCTCTCTCCCAATTTATTTCAGAACCCTCTCTTCATCCCCCTCTCTGATGAAGGTTCCAGGCCCGAAACATCAGCTTTTGTGCTCCTGAGATGCTGCTTGGCCTGCTGTGTTCATCCAGCTACACACTTCGTTATCTATGAGCTATCCAGTCAGGCTTCATTTTGGAATCCAGTGTTGCTGTCAGCTAGGATTATAACAGTTTATGCAGATGAGAGGGGACGGAAGGAATATGAGAAAGCTGAAATTGAGAGAGCTGGACATGCAACCTCCAACTCCCACTTCCTCCACCCTTTGCTCAGGGTGTAGTCTGCCACTTAGCAGCAACATCAACTCACCCTGTCTGAAAGCAGTGCCATTCCCCAGTTTCATGTCATCTTTCACCTCATCTGTTGCCTCATAAAAAGCCTTTCTTTCGGACATCAAGGTGCGCAAGCTCCACCAACATATGGTCTCTAACATCTGTGCTGAGGACCATCCCTTAGCACCCACCCTCTTCTAGCCCTCAGATACAATCACTTTCTGCTCCCCTGAGGTCACTCTCCCAAACCCAACCCTTACCGTGTGTTCACCACAGCTCCTGACTTCCCCTCAGAGGCTGAGCATACTGTTCTTGACAAAGAACTCAGTTTCATACCCTTATGTCCCCACCATAGTGAACTTTGGGCTTGCCATGTCATTGAAGTGTTTTTTCCGCTGACTCTGTCTCCGCACACACTTCTTTGGCAGGACATCTCCCCCCCCGCCCCCAGCACTTCCACTGATCTTCCCTCCCGCTGCTTCCAACCTTATAGTCTCCCAAACCCGGACAGCCCGCTTCTGCTTCCTTCCCAAAATCCTCACACTGGACTGCCTTGGTAGGCCCATTGTATCAGCCTGCCCCTGCCCCACTGAGCTCATTTCCTCCTACCTTGACTCTCTCCTTTCTCTCCACTTGTTCAGACCCTGCCCACCTACATCTGCAACTCCTCTGATGCCCTCTTTCATATTTCCAGTTCCCTGGCCTTAACTGCCTCCTGTCCACCACTCTCCTCCACCTTGCTGAACTCTGGTCTCACACTGAACAATTTTTCCTCTAATTCATCTCCCTTCTGCCAAGTCAAAGGAGGGGTGCAGGGCACCCACGTGGCTCCTAGTTATCCGAGATAACGGGAACTGCAGATGCTGGAGAATCCAAGATAGCGAAGTGTGAAGCTGGATGAACACAGCAGGCCAAGCAGCATCTCAGGATAGACCCTTCATCAGAGAGGGGGATGGGGTGAGGGTTCTGGAATAAATAGGGAGAGAGGGGGAGGCGGACCGAAGATGGAGAGAAAAGAAGATAGGTGGAGAGGAGAGTATAGGTGGGGAGGTAGGGAGGGGATAGGTCAGTCCAGGGAAGACGGGCAGGTCAAGGAGGTGGGATGAGGTTAGTAGGTAGGAGATGGAGGTGTGGCTTGGGGTGGGAGGAAGGGATGGGTGAGAGGAAGAACAGGTTAGGGAGGCAGAGACGGGCTGGGCTGGTTTTGAGATGCAGTGGGGGGAGAGGAAGAGCTGGGCTGGTTGTGTGATGCAGTGGGAGGAGGGGACGAACTGCGCTGGTTTAGGGATGTGGTGGGAGAGGGGGAGATTTTGAAGCTGGTGGAGTCCACGTTGATACCACTGGGGGGATCCCTGCAGCCCAAGACTTTGAAAAATTTGTTCATTTTTCCTTCAATTTCCACCTCTCTAACTTTTACATCTTCCCTTCCTTTCTTTGACTTCTCTGTCTGTGTTTTGGGGGGATAAACTGTCTGCAGTCATCCACTGCAAAACCACTGACTCCCATAGCTACCTTCACTACAGCTCGTCACACCTCACATTCTGTAAGGACTCCATCCCATTTTCCCAGTTCACCAATGTCACATCTATTTGGATGATGCCACCTTCCAAAACAGTGCTTCTTACATGGTTTCCTCCTTCCAGAACCATGGTTTCGTGCCCACTGTGGTCGACAGGGCCCTCAAACATATCCCATCCATCACCTGTGCTTCTGCTTTTGCCCTTTCTCATCACTCACGACAGGGTGTTCAGGTCCCACTTGTCATCACTTTTCATCCCACCAGCCTCTGCATTCAAAGGATCATTCTCTGCCATTTCGGACAACTCCAGCAGAGCACCACCACTAAACACACCTTCCCCTCACTCCCCCCTTCTGCATTTGACATGGATTGTTTCCTCTGGGACACCCTGGTCCACTCATCAACCACTCACGCCACAAACCCCCTTCCCAACGCACCTTCCCATGTAACCGTAGAAAGTGCAACACTTTCCCCATCACCACCTCCCTACTCACCAATGCCAAGGGCCTGAACAGTCTTTCCAGGTGAAGCAGCATTTCGCCTGTACGTCCTCCAGTCTTGTGTATTGTATTCGCTGCACCCAGTGTGGCCTACTGTACATTGGAGAAAGCGAACACAGACTTGTGGACCACTTTGCAGAACACCAGTGGTCTGTGCGCAAGTATAACCCTGATCTTGCAGCCGGCCGTTTTTGCACAGTTTCCTGCTCGCGTGCCCACCTGTCTATTCTCGGCATGCTGTCGTGCTCCAGTGAGTCACAGCGCAAACTGGAGCAACACCATCTCATCTTCAAACAAGGCACTTTACTGCCTGCTGGACTTAATATTGAGTTCATCACCTTCAGATTGTGAACCCACTCCCATATCTTCCCTTTCTTCAGCTTTACTTGTTACATTCACAATAAAAGTTGCTGGAAAAGCTCAGCAGGTCAGGCAGCATCTGTGAAGGAAAAAAGAGTTCACGTTTTGGATCTGGTGATCCTTCTTCAGATGTGGACCCGAAACGTGAACTCTTTTTTCCTTCACAGATGCTGCTCCAGACCTGCTGGGCTTTTCCAGCAACTTTGTTTTTGCTCGTGATTTGCAGCATCCGCAGTTCTTTCAGTTTTTACTTGTTACATTCTCTGTCACTGTGTCCTCTCTCCCTTCCCCCATCCCAGTGGGATTGTCTGTTCTTTCAACTCTGGCAGTTAGTTACAACATTGTTTTGCAATTCTCACATTCCAATCACTTAAGCTGAACTATCAACAGCTTTTCTCTACCAGCAGTCTGCACCCCACCACCACATGCAACCCCCTCCAACTATAGCATAAATATGTCCCCTTCACACTTCAGCTCTGATGAAGAGTCACTTAGACGCAAAGCATTAGCTTGCTGCTTCTTCGTGGATGCTGTCTGACCTGCTGTGATATCCAGCATTTGTTATTTTCTGCGTTGCCAGACTGGAAGAGGTGAAAACCCAGGTTGAAGGACGATCTGGTGATATCATGGATGTAATTTCAATGTATTACCGTTACACAACAGTAATGAAAAACACTGTCACATTACTCAGATTTTTAAAAAATGTAAAAGTTATCATTTTAAAATTAACTAGAACTGCTAATTAAATATATACAGTTACAAGTCTGTACATATCAAATCTCGCCAGCTGTTTTAGTAATGGATCTAGTATTAAATTGCTGACCATTGCTTGCCCAGCTGTCTGACCGTTGTGGCCCTGGTGAAATTATTCCTATTTGCATTTGTTTTTAACTCTGCGGGCTTTGTGACCAGACTGAAAGGTCAATTCTCACTTCGACTCTCAAACCCGGTGAAAATTCACAATCTATCTACAACTTAAGTTAGGAGCACGACTGTGCTGGTGCGTTTAATTGCATTTCTGGCCATGTGTGCTAAATTTGAAACTGGTAGACTCTTGGGTAGATGGGGTAGGATTTGAAGTTATAATTGGCACGTTAAGCCAAAGTCCCTCTAACCTTTTATACCACTTCATAGTCTTAGATTTGCGTGTGTAGAACAGGGGATATGACAGTTTTGTTATTGTTTGGCAGTTGGCAGCCAACGTGTTATAATCAACAGTGTGGGACTGATCCCTTTGATCAAATTGAAACCAGGCAAAAACCTAGAATGTGGAACAATGGTGCTTTAACAGACACATGTCTGAGATCTACACGTGATTTAAAAAGCTCTAGTTTAGGAATGCTATCTGTAGCTCTTGGCCTCCAATGCTTTCTGTAACAGACTGCAGCATCACAAGCATGCAGTTATTCCACTCACATCTGTCTTTTGAGAGGTGTAGTTGTGTAATGTGATATTTGCTTTGCATTGTTAAACTGCCTGCTCAGAGTCCTTAGGATAGATGGTCCAAGCTGCATTTTAATGACACTTTAGTAGTTAAGACAAGTAGAACGGCATTAACTTCAGTTTGATTAGTATTGCATTAAAGTAACATTGTTCCCTGGTTTGTTTTCTGTCAGTCTGCCTCAAGACTCAGAAATTGATTTTCCAAGTCTGCTTTCAATCTGTAATTTGTTTAACTGATTGTTGGAAGCTGGCCCATGTGTGGTTTACCCAACTTTAACTGAGCTGTATTGAGGTAAGAGAATTATAGACGGGGTCTATGATTGCCTCGGAAGTAAGGGAGTAGGATGTTTCAGTCTGCATTCCTTGACTTTTACAATTTTAAAAGAGCATTCACAGTTTTGCAGCTTGTGAGAGACTCTAGAGAGATGGGAGGTGGGTTTGCCCTGCTAAATAAATATAATTCCAAAGCCTTTCAGAACCAATTTGCTGCACACCAAAGGGTGAATGTTGAGTATCTTTTGTACATCATAAAGGACAATGAGAGCTTTCTGCTGCTTGGGAGAACCCTTGAAAGAGGTCAGCATGCACTTTCCTTTTTTTAATTTAGATAAAGTTAACTTACCTGAGGACAAAATGGAATGAAGTTGTACCAGCTGAAGATTCAGGTTGGTTGGGGAATGTGGGAGTTGATGAGGTTTCCGAGTAGGTTTGGAAACTGGGATGAAGGAGAAGGCTGGCATGTCACCCATGTGTGGTTCTTTCTAGTTTTAGGTTTCATTATAATGTCACAACATAACTCGGAATAGTGTGCTCTAATTCCACAAGTTATCACAATGTACAAATGTATAAAATCCTAACGAGACCATCAAATAACCAATTTGCCTGGTTTTGCTAGCCAGGATACAAACAATTCACACCAGGTTTCTCCAGTATCAGTAAGAATAACTTTTTACTGTAACACAAACTTTAAGAATAAGAGAGAAAGAAACAATTCTTAAATTATGCAACTTAAGCCATAATCCTTCAAAACCTTATTTTTACGTTTATGTATACATGTAGATGTGAGACAAGCAATTTACTTTTACTTCCCACAGTTACACATTAATGTGGGCAGGTTAAAACAAAATTCCAGTAATCAAAAATCCTGACTATAAGGTGGGAAACTTCTTCTCTCCCAACCTTTTTGATTTTAGCATTGATGAGATGCTGTTGTTTGTACAGTGACAGTCATCCTTCGATTTGGTGGTTAATCAGGTGAACTTGGATGATTATTTTTTCTTTTTAAGTTTCTTGGGTTGCCTGTCCTATTTCCCCTCATGGAAAGAGGGCGAGGGATGCTTTCTGTCTGCAGGCTGTGGACTATTTGTATTTTATGCTGCTTTTAGCACTTGCAGCTATTTTACATACTGCAGCTCCACCACTCAAAGCTGTTGCCGGACTGAATATTTCCTTAACTCAGAAAATTCTTGGTGCCATTCGCTCTTGACGTCCCCCTTCTTATTTCCAAGAAGCAGCATTGTCAGGCACAATTCAACAATGTGCAACATATATTACATTGTAAAACATGGTTTGTTACAGTTAAGCAGTTTTTAACCCTAGGCATACCTAAAAGTATCTTGCATCAAAAGTCATCTGATTAAAATTTCCTGATTTTTGTTTTTGAAAAAATTAATCTGAAGAGTTGGACAATTTGGATTTTTAAAAAAACCAGAATCAGATTCAAATGATTAGCAAAAGAACACTTTCTTCAAATGAGATTAGAATGAGGAAATATGGAATCAGACCTGCCTCCCTCTCAAATGGATTGGTGGATTTTAGTGGTCATAGGAACTGCAGATGCTGGAGAATCCACCGTAACAAGGTGTGGAGCTGGATGAATGCAGCAGGCCAAGCAGCATCTTAGGAGCAGGAAAGCTGACGTTTCAGGCCTGGACCCTTAATGTCTTGTAACACCTTGTTATGGTGGATTTTAGTGAAGGTTTTTCTCATGGTTTCCTTTGGCTTCTCTTTCCCCTCCTCCCACAGTCTGGTGGAGGTGATTTGTACTTCTCAGTACAATCCTTAAATCGTTTAACTGGCATGTGGAGGCCATTCAGCCCATTGTTCCGGTGCCACCTCTGGTACAGCTGTCCAATTAATTCCATTTCACTGCACTTTCCTGTTTTGGCAATTATTTTTCCTTTCAAGTACATATCGAATTCCCCTTCAAATCTGACTCCATTACCCTTTCTGATGGCACATTTTGGCTGCAGCACTTTACCATATAAAACAAAAGCCCGTTTTCTCATTTTGTCCTGCTTCTGCCAATAAACTGATTTTCTTTGTTGCCTTCTGGTATGGCATCCACATTGTCCAAGATATCAAAATGGTAGTGGGGAATAAAAGGACCAATTAAGGTGAATTTGGTGGCATTGGTGAGAAACCAAAGCCCATACAGCATGGAAACAGACCCTTCGGTTCAACCTGTCCGTGCTGGCCATATTCCCAAACTAAACTGACCCACCTGCCTGCACTTGACCCATATCCCTCCTATCCTTTCCTATTCATGTACTTCTCTTAAATGTCTTTTAAACATTGTAACTGTACCTACATCCACCACTTCCTCTGGCAGTCTATTTCACACACAAATCCCTCTGTGTTTTTAAAAAGAAGTTGTCCCTCATGCCCTTTTTAAATCTTTCTCCTCTCACCTTAAAAATATGTCCCTTAGTTTTAAACTCCCACACCCTAGGGGAAAAGCCTCTGTCATTAACTCTATATGTACCCTCATGATTTTATAAACTTCTGTAAGGTCACCCCTTAACCTCCCATGCTCCTGTGGGAAAAGCCCCAGCCTTTCCAGTCTATATCTCAAACTCTCCCATCTTTGGCAACATACTGGTAAATGTTTTCTGAACCCTCTCCAATTTAGGAGTATTCTTGCTATAACAGGGCAACCAGAACTGCACACAGTCATCCAGAAGTGGCCTCACCAATGCCCCGGACAGCCTCAATGGAGTTGATTAAAAAGCCTAAAATATTGATGAGTTCCAACTCCTTTTGTAGGACTTTAACTTAAGCAGCATTTGGCTCCAGACCTGAAACCACAACTAAATGTATTAGACAGCAAAAGAAAGACCCTAACCTCTGTTCCTGAGAAGTGAGCCAAATTCACCTGAGGTCTATGTCTCCCGATGTTAATTGTTACACAACAGTTGGTCATACCTTCAGTCACCTGAGCCTCAAAACCTAACATTCCGTCCACTTTTTAACTCAGCCTTTTAAAATATCTCCTGAAACCTACCTCTTTGACAAACCTTATAATCATCTAAGCTAATATCTGCTTATGTGGATCAGTGTCACACTTGATAATGTTTCTTCTTTGGGGAAACTTGGTTATGTCAGAAGTGCTACACACATCTAAGTTGTTGTCTTTCCCTTGTTCATTCTGAGGATGTTTTTTTTAATGTGTTTGAGATCCGAGGTCAGCAGGTGTCAGAATCTAATGAAGAATGGATTCAAGTCAGAGACTTGTTTTCCCCAAGGATAAATCAAAGAATTGATTGTTTTTAATCCTTGTATTGTGGCACTCCACAGCCTGAAGTAACTGTCTGCCTCCAAAAGCTTCTGTCTGGCAGGAAATTCCTTTTTACTCATAACAGGAACTTTGAAATGCATTCACTAAAAAAAAATCCAGTGGGCTTTCATTTGGGGGAAAGGAGAAAGGACTGCAATTTAGAGGTATCTCTCATCTGAGAACAATGCCACTGAGGTGCTGCACACAAATGTTCAGCTAAATGACAGGATTGTTAACTGTCTGAGTGCATTGTCTAAGTGTGAATAGTGGGTCACAATCCCATAACCTCTCGGGTTGTGCGCTGCACAGATAAGATTCCTGTGGATCGGAGAAGAAAAATAAGAGCATTGGGTTTGTGCCGGTAAACTGATGCATTCAATTCAGGTCAAAAATAGCACGGCAGCTCCCAAACTGCTGAGCTAGTTCAGTGGAGCTGGGTTTGATTCCGTGCCTACTTTAGGGAAGGGAGGAAACAGCCAACTGCGTCACTGGCATTTGCAGCCTCAAAGTATCTGGAGATTGAGTGAGAGTCATCCTGACTCACTGCAGTTCATAGTGGCAGAGGTATTGAGTAGACAGTTTTAAGCCACGCCCCAGGCAAGCACAGTGATACACGTGCCATTAAGAATACTATGGTGCTGTAAAATGATTTGGTTTTTAATGTTGCCCTCCTCGGTGGGAAAGATTGGGAGATGAGCAGTGATGTCACAGTAAGCTCAGCATGGTGTTCCAATTCGTGTGACTGATGCCATAGGTAGGACCAAGAAAGAGGTTGCACTGAGGGACTAAGAGGAGCTAGGTGCTAAATTATAAAGCAGGACACCAATGGTAATAATCTGTAGCTTACCACTTGGGTCACATGCAAATTGCCTCAGAACACATAAGATATGAGAAATTAGTGCATGGCTGAAACACTGGTGAGGGAGAATTGGGTTTCACTGTATCGGCCCTGGCCTCTCTACTGGAAAAAGTAGAATCCATTGTTAGTATAGTCTACACTTGAACTGTGCTGGGTCTGATGCTGTAGCAAGCTGTGTAACCCGAGAATTCTTAGTTGTCCAGCACAGAAACAGACCCTACAGTCCAATCAGTCCATGCCAAACATAATCCCAAACTGTACAACTTCAACACGACTTCCCAACTTCTATACTGAAAGGACTAAACAATGAAGGTAAGTGTGCCAAATGCCTTTTTAACCACCCTGTCTATATGTGATGTAAACTTAAAAGAATTATCTAGCTGAACCATTGGGGGGGTCTCTGTTCTACACTACTACCAAAGGCCCAACCATTTATTGTACAAGACCCACCCTTGTTCATTTTATCAAAATGTCATACCTCACGTTTATCCAAATTGAACTCCGTCTACCGTTTTTCAGCGCATTGACCCATTTGATCAAGGTCCCTTTGTAACCTTAGACCTCCTTCATTATCTACTATGCCACCAATTTTGGCGTCGTCTGCAAACTTACTAGCCATGCCTTCTGTATTCTCATCCAAATCATTTATATAAATGACGAACAAGAGAGAGCCCAGAATCGATCCCCATGGAACACACCACTGGTAATAGGCCTCCAGTTCGAAAAACAACCCTCCACCACCAGTCTCTGTCTCCTGCTATGAAGCCAATTTTGTGTCCAATTGGCAAGATCACCCAGAATCCCATGTGACCTGACATCACTAATTAGTGTACCATGTGGAACCTTGTCAAAGGCCTTACTGAAGTCTGAGTAAACAATGTCTGTTGCTGTGTTCCCAGCGATCTTTATGATAACTTCCTCAAAAACTCAGTCAAGTTTGTGGGACAGGATTTCCTTTGAGGGCTTTAAACTAAAGTTTGGGTAGATGTAACAAACCAAAGGGTAGAGGTGAGATAATAGAACAAGTTAGGAAAATGACAAATGGTGGAAAGCGGCAGATAGAAAAAATATTTAAAAAGATGGGAGGGGATGGATATGCTCTGGAATGGATGAGGTGGGGAGGGAGGGAATGCCCATATGGAGGAAAGGGAAGGGGTGTAGGTAGCGAGTGAACAAACGGGAGAGGGCTTATGTGTGTTGGGAAGGGAGGGGCTGCATGGACGTGGTGAGAAGGGAAGGAGCTGCATGGGAGGGGTGTGTGGGAGAGTGGCTGTGTGAGGGGGAACAGGGACGCACAGAAGAGAAGGGGAGAGGGCACGTGGGTGTGAGGGGAGGGAGGCAGGCATGCAGGAGGGACCTGGAGTAGAGGGAAGATGCATGGGAGGTGGGCATGAGAAAGGATTGAATATTTCAGTGATCAAATTGGTGCGTGCTGCACGATTCAGTAATTCCATGTTCTGGCATAAAGGTAGTTTGTGGTAGTAATGAGATTGTGTTGACCTGTTGTGTACAGAAATTGGTTAGAATCCACATTTCCGCTACTGTAAAAACATTCATTGAAAGCTTCATTGTGACTGTATTTTAACACAGATTTCATGCTGCACACTGTTAACACAGTCTGAATGTGTCTGATCTGATCCTTATCTGCACTATGACAAAATTTCAAGCTGCAGTTTAATCAATTGACTGCTGAGTTCATCAGAACTTGGATGGTTTCCGATGTTCTGTCACTGTGCTCCATCTGTTTCCTCAATGGTGTCAAATTCACTTATTTCTCTCTAAGTTACAGACCACTTCAGATAGTGTTGACTTCCCCTTTTCTCTTTTTCTCTGTTTCTCTCCCCCCCCCCCGCCAACAAGTATAATTTGGCGTAAAAATAAACAATGTCCCCAAAATTCTGTCAACATCCATTAATTCTAAACTGAAGGATTTACACAAGTGTAAAACAGAATTGCAGTTTATTTCTTAGTGGCCTAGTGTATTTTGGTTAGATTCTTAATTTTTGCAAAGTGCTAGAGAAAGAAATCCTGAACAAAGGAAAGTATGGGAAAGCAAACATGACAGAATCAATTCACTGATGGTGGTCACGATATTGAGATAAGAATACTGATGCCTTGGAAAGCCCCTAAATTCTTCTACCTTTTAGCACAGCATGTGTTTTTTGGACATAATCATTTTTATGCTGTGTGTGTGTCTGTGGGGGTGGAAGTAGGAGGTGAGTTGTTTGGAAGAGGAGGTGGAGAGAGGTGGATAACTAATGTGCATTTGTATACAAAGGCCACTATGTTGTGGATGGAATGAGAAAATATATTTGCAAAAAGTGCTGGTTGAAACTCCCTAGTTGCTTGCAGTAGAAACCACATTTTGCTTAGTTACATTACCTTGCGCAATTTCTGTTCTTTGTTGGCCTTCACCTTCCCTCCCCCACTGCCCGACAAGAAGTCATTCCCTGGTTCACTGATTCTTAGAGAGCTAAAGCAATATTTCACACTGTCAAGCTTCCTTTGTTTCTGAAGGTCCTGCCTAGCCCTGGAAATCCCCCCTCTCTGAAATAGCTGCGGCCTGTACTAAAACAGATGTTGGAGACGCAAACTTATTAAATTTGAGACGGTTAGTCATCCAGGTTTTAATGTCATCCGGGAGGTGATATACGACTTTCAGATACTAGCTATATTCAGTAAGGTTTGACAGAAGGCAACATTAGGCTGTCTGGAATGAGAATACAGGTTCCCACATTTAATGAAATTTAAATTCAAAATCAACTGCTTTCTGCATCATTGATCAAGCCAGACATGTATTGTGTAAGGAGCTCCCCCCTCCAAAAGAAATGCCTCTTTTGCCCCAACAAAAGAACTGAAAACTAATTATTACTAATACAAAAAAAAGGACTGTAGATGTTGGAAATCAGAAAGTAAAATGGAAATTGCTGGAGATACTCAGCTGCTCCAGCAGCATCTGTTGAGAGAAAGCAGAGGTAATGTTTTGAGTCCAGTGACCCCAGATGGGCCGAGTGTCTCTAGCAATTTCTGTTTCTGTTTATAATTATTAACTTTGGAAAAATTAAACCAAGTCTAATGATGTGTAGTTATATTTTTTTCAGCCATGTCAAACTTTTGATAATGTGAGCATCCTTTTTCTGAAAGGGACAGATTCTTGACTAACAGCAGGGTTAAAGGCTGTGAGTGTGTATGTGTGTGTGTGTGTGTGTGTGTGTGTGTGTGTGTGTGTGTGTGTGTGTATGGGGTGGGGGGAGTAGGTTGAATTCTGGCCTCAACTCCACATCTCTGTTAGCCACAAAATTATTGAGTGGCATGATTCTCCCAATTTTGTACATGAATACATCTGTCTGTTACATGTTCTTATTTATAGGCTATAAAAATTGATATTGAGCTGTGGTGCCCTTTTGCGTTTATCGAATCATAAAATTCCTACAGTGTGGAAGCTGGCCATTCAACCCATTGGGTCCACACCGACCCTTCAAAGAGCATCCCAACCAGACCTGCCCTCCTCCCCTATTCCTGCAACCCTGCTTTTCCCATTGCAAATTTACATACCCTACACATCAATGGCCACTGTGGACAATTTAGTATGGCCAATCTGCCCTGACATCCATAGCATTCAAATGAAACCCATGCAGGCACAGGAAGAATGTGCAAACTTCACATAGACTGACTCGCCTGAGAGTGGAATCGAACCCGGGTCCCTGGCGCTGTGAGGCGGCAGTGCTGACCACTGAGCCATTGTGCTGTTCTGCTACGACAATCTCCACTATCCTACCTGGTGAGATCCTAGCATTTCAGAAGTTCGGAGTTTGAGTGTGATTTCCCCTTTATTTGTAGTTGTTTCAGGTGTAAATGTGTAAGCACGTGTGATGTGGTGTAAAAAATCAGCAAAGAGCACAATACCTGCTCTAAGCATTAAGTTGATTGTAAAGAAGTAGAGACGAGAGAAGGAAATCAACACTTTAATCATGACGAAGTACACATAGGTGAGGTCCATTTTTTTCTTCACTGACTGATGACTGACCCAAGTATCTCCAACACTTCCTCTTTGTCTTTGGAAACAAAAATGTAACTTTTTTTGTGAATGAAAGATTGTGCAGTCAGGAGTGAAAGATGTTTCAATGCGCTTGGGTTTCTTTGTTGATTTAAGTACATGGCTCAGTAACTGTTTTGGGCCCTTGCTTCATAACCTGTGCTGTGAGAAAGGGATGCCTATAGACCTACTATACTTGGATTTCTAGACTGCACTTAATAAGGTGCCACATCAAAGCGGAATGTAGAAGCTTCTGCAATAATGGGTAAAGGTGGTTCTCCTGTAACACAATAGTTGCATTCTTGTGTGACCTCACACTGTAGAAAATCGCTAGACCTGTACAGCAGAAAGTTCCTGTTATCCAAACAGCATCCACTATTCATCAAGTGCGTTACAGCCAATTCGAGTTAATGAAACTCGTGTTATTACAGAATTACCATATTAGCATGGGTAGAAAGTTTGGCTGGCAAAAAATACCACTTGCATAAATGGGCCTTTGTCTGATTGGAGGCGTCTGAGCGTGGGCCCCAACTTCTTACAACTGCTCCTGATTCTTTAAGTGATAGTCTATCATTTATATGTTGAGATCTTATTTAACGTGATCTGCTTTTAAAATGTTTTTGCATCATTTGCCTTTTCACTTCCACTCTTGCACATTCCTAATGCTGCTCTTAGAGACACCAAACTTGGATCCTAAATCAGCATGCTAAATGTATTGATCCATACTGATGTCTGTTTGATAATTGGCGATTATAATATGTTCATATTTACAGATCTGCCTGACTTGCTGCCCACGGGATGTGATGGTCCGAATTGACCAGTTCTGCCGATCGCATAACATTAAATTCTTTGCTGGTGATGTCTTCGGCTACCATGGTTACATGTTTTCTGACTTGGGAGAACATGAGTTTGTGGAGTAAGTGTAAATAATTCAATTGCTTTTTCCACAAATACACCTTATCATAGGCTTAAAGAATTTTCTTGATTTTGATGAGTTTCCAATGAAATATTCTTTTCCTCTTCCCCACATCATGTACTATCAGCAGCTGAGGTCATGGTGGTGAGCTGTGAAACTTGTAGATTATTGCCCTGATTCCACTGTGAGATCTGACATAATGGACCACCCCAACGTCCTCCAAACCTCTCCTCTGTTGCCCAACTCGCTGCAACTGCTTTGGGGTTCTGAGGAAGGGTCACTGTACTTGAAAAGTTTGCACTGATTTCTCTCCACAGATGCTGCCAGACCTGAGCTTTTCCAGCAATTTCTGTTTTTATCACGGCAGCCATTCTTAGTTGATTCCCACTCTCCTCTTCCTGAAAATGTTCAGAATATATTCAGCAGTGACATCCTTTTTCTTTGTTCTTTTTCCCCTCTTGTCACACTGACTAGAACCCTCAGGATGAATTTCAGTTAAGCTTGGTCTTTGAAGTAGCTTTCATCAAGCATTATTCTCAACATGTCTAAGTCAAATCTTAATTTTTTTTTAACAATATCCAATCGGTTTTCCACAGTGAAGCATCATGAGTGTCCTTGTGGAAGACGTAAATATGTTACTGCAGGAAAGCATTGAAAATGTAACCAGCATTTGATTGTTAATCTCAATTTAAATATTCTTCAGAGAGAAGCAGAAGGTGGTGAAAGTTGGACCGGGTGAGGAAGATGGACCCAAAGCTAAAAAAGTGAAGATTGATCCAAATGAAACTACATTGATCAAAAAGGTATGCAAATCAGGAGCATCTGTTACTTACTGAAGCAATGCTTTAATTAGAAACTAGGAATGGGCCATTCAGTAAAATCATGGCTAATCTCAATGCCATACTGCTGCTTTCTTTCCATACCACTTCACACTTTTTTTAATATCTAAAATTTTATCAGTCTCTTTCTTGAATAATCTCAGTGACTCAGCCTCCCAAGTCTGCTGTGGTAGAACATGGATGTTGATGTTTAATTTGACCCTTTGGATACCCCTCTGTCCTTTTATTCCAATTATCTGCCTGATTTTGATGAAATAGTGTTGAGGTAGTTCTGATTATTTTGTTTGATTCAGTTAAAATCTGGAGATGAATCTGTCACTTAAAGAATCTTACTCTCAAATTCTATGCTGCACTCATTTGAAATGTATTTTAAAAAGTAGTTTGCAACATAAAAAAAGATTCTGTTGGATTTTCTATTTGTTTTAAATTGGTTATTTCTATTGGTTGCCGTCCTGCAGTCAACCATAGAGCAGTTAATTTTTAATTGACTTTGGAGGCACCACAGTTCGACTGTTATGTGGCTTATGAATGCATAAGACCGTGCACTGTTGCACTTTACCAGCAAAATAGCTCATTTGCTCTCTTCTTGACACAGAATATACGTAATTTTGTTTTTAAATGCTATTCCCTTAACCTGAGTGAAATAGCAACCAATTTGCCCATTGTCTAATTTGTCACCAGTATACACGTGACAAAATCCTTTTGAAAGCAGCTTGAGATGATTAATGAATATCTCTCATCACCCCTTTATCAGTTACTACCATGTTACAGCGTGCCTCATGCAGCAACTTACTGATCTCTCGCTCGGCAATCATGACAGGAAAAGCTGCTGATGTGCTTTATTTCCTATGAGGTGACTTGCTGTGACCAGTGCTGTCCCTGGTCACAATGTGAAGGAGACTCCCTGTGAAGTTTTGTAGACTGAAATGTTAGGTGTCTGGGAAGGAGGTTGTGCTGAATCTTCCTAAATGCCAGAAATGTTGTACATTATAAAACTAATCATCTCCCCCATGCCCACTCCCAAGCTGACAAATACATGCATGTGCTTACCTTCAACTTTAGTCTCTGAACATTTTGTGATACTAAAATTTTCAAAACTCAGTTGGACTATTAGGACGCTTTTAGAAAACATTCATTTGCCTGTCCTAGAAATTGCTGTACTTTTACTTGGAACAATTTACTGTTAAAATGGCCAATCCAAGCCGTTTCTTTATCGTTGCAGCACCAAGTCTGTACCACTGTTGGGTTCTTATTCTCTCTGCTCCCACATCTTGTTCAAACCAAAATGCTGTTTTCCATGTATAAAATAATTTACATGCATATCCTTTTAACAAACAACACTCTAGATACATTTTCATATTGTTGTATCAGGATCAGGCAGTGTATGCAGCTTGCTTCTATTGCTGCAGATAATTTTCACTAATTTTAATGCATGTTGCTCCCAATATATTAACATCTTCAGATATTACTAAGGTAATTGTGGACTCTTTGACTCATTGACATCATTTTAAGGATAGAATAGAGTCTCAGTGGTTAGCACTGCTGTCTGTCAGTGCTAGGGACCCAGGTTCAATTCCACCGTGAGGCGATCATGTGAACTCCACACGTGCATTCTCCCTGTGTCTGCTTGGGTTTCCTCCCATAGCCCAAAGATATGCAGGTTAGGTGGATTGGCCATGCTAAATTACCCAGGAATGTGTAGGCTAGGTGGATTAGCTATGGGAATGCAGAGTTACACGGATAGGGTGGGTCTAGGTGAGGTGGTCTTCAAGAGGGTTGGTGTAGATTCAGTGGGCCAAATGGCTTCCACACTGTAGGGATTCAGTGATTTAAGATGGATGAAGCGATGTGCATTCCTTTCTATAACTGATCACTGAAATTAACACAAGCAAGATTTCGAGCTTGATGTAGCTTATACTGACCACAAATGTTAGAATGAATTTTTTTTTAAATGAAGAGCTTTACCCAACATTCTCTGTATGCTCTTACTCCATGCAATTTTTCGTTACACAATCTCAGTGTGCTCTTTGAAATATTTATCAATGGTTACAGCAAGTTATCAGATCAACTTTTTGTTTGAGAGCGCTGTCTAGCTTTCTTACTGATCAAGATCATCACTGCATATTGCACTCCTTGAATTCCTAAACCCTTAAATGATACAGCTTTATAGGTTTAGAGTTGGCCAACATTTCTGCTAATTGTATTCCATTAGATTTCCAGGAAAGTACTAGCCCAACCAGATGGTTCCAGAAGCAGTTTCCACTAAAAAGAAAATCGAGGGCTGGAGTTAAAGCACACCAACAGAGGGCAGCTTTGCTTTAACATTGTTCTTTGTTAGCCTCCAGCAGCTGGGCTGATATATTGCATCATTATTGGTAGTGTTCCCCTAAATAAAGCTCCTAAAAGTTGCAAATTTGAATGCCTATTTAGTAAATGCATGCTGTAATCTCCCTGATTATATTTGTATTTGGCTGACAAAACAAAAAAGGAGTAGGAGCTAAAATGTAATTGCTATCAATTTAATTGATCTTACGAAGATATAAGCAGTGTTGTTTCTGATCTCTGTGTAAAGTTGTGTTTATGACATTAATTCTGGCTGTTGACTACTCTCTCCTCACCAACAAACTGAGTGCACTGAATTGTTGACTGGAGGCTACCAATTGGACTTGACAATCTGAGGCATTTCCACAATATCAAGTGTTTAAGGACGTTCGCTCTGCAAGAGCTGTATAGAGACTCCTGATTCTTTGGCTTGGACTTTTTTTGAAAATTATGGTGAGAGGACAGTGTTGCCTCTTAAAGTAACAGCTGCTAATTGGGGCTGATGAAAATTACTGAACAATGGTGGTATTGGCATTGTTAAGGAGCCAGTATACAAGCACTTGGTGGGGGAGAAAGTCCCATCTCTTTGTGTGAAATAAGTAGAATCCAGGAAGCCTGGCATCTTTGATCAGGGGATTTGAATGTGCTCCGGAATTCCCCTAACATTACCATATTGGTTACTCTGATCACTTATTAACACCGGCTGAACATAGACTTGTTCCAGCTGCTGCAAAAGTTGCAGATACAGTCTTCATGTGAATACCCAAATTTTGTGAAACTGTTCTCAGTTTAAAACTTGGCACCTTTTATCATTCATAATTGTGTCCAGAATCTTTTGAGTTATGTACAGTTTTTCTGGAGTTCCTCCTCAAGTCTGTCTTCTACTGCCACTGGGAGCATCACATCATGCTGTTGTGTGCTGGCATGCTGATTGTTAAACCACAATGAACTGGCTTTTTTCTGAATTCAGCCATCTCGTCTTTAACCTAAATAACTGAGGGAGATTGACCTTTTTTTTAAAAAAGTCTGTGTGAGATCTGTTTCATTTATATTACATCATATAGTTGCTTCACACTGATGTAATGCTGCCAAATTGGTAGCTGCAATGCCTACATAGTTGAATGGCAGCCTGTAGATTGTATGTTTGATGGAGGTAGCTCATCACACTTGCCTTGCAGTCAATTAACTAATACACAGTATGACAGTAAATCAAGGGTCTATTTCACTTTGATCAATGGGAGACTGATTGTGAATTAATTGTTTCTTTTTTATGCATTTATATTCCCCTGGTGTCTAATTCCTTTGTAACAAGATTTCTCTGTTGTCGAAACAATATCTTGGCTCTAAAGATTACTGAATTCAATGACACCAGAAGGCTATTCCGTGCATCATGCCTGTGCCAGCTCTCTGAAACTGCTGTCCGTTTGAACCAGACACATTTATGTACGGTTTATTAACTTGCTGACAGCAGTTATGAATTTTTCTGATGGAGCATTTTGTGGCCTTCCAGCCTTCTAAAGGCAAAAAAAAATGCTTCTCATGCTTATCCCTTTCTCTTTCCCAGACAGAAGTCATGCTGTGGTATTGGCTCTTCCTGTTAATAACAGCAGTCATCTCTCCCCCCTTTTCAGAGTGAGAGATTTGCAGCTCTTGTAGTAAGCTAGAACTATGTTGAGTAATGGCCCCAGGCCCTAGATAGTTGAGATTTTGCAGAGCTATGAAGTAAAAAGTTAGCAATTCGGACCAGTTGAATAATTCTTTTACAGAGCAGCTCAGCCACTCCTGTTTTGAAGGTCAGATGTCGTGGAATCAATAAATTGGTTCAGCCGACAGCTTTGTGTACACGTTTCCAATCCTTGCAGTTTGAGTTCTTTTTCTAAAAGATCAATAATTCACTTTCTTTTACTAAAGCTCAACTCAGTCTCAAAATCTTTTCCGTGGTTGACCTGCCTGGTCATGACCTGCAGCTCCACTTAATCTCAAAGGCCTGCTGATGCCATGCTTTGTCTGAACGAATGTCTTCAGTTCAGCAACATGGAATGACTCCTCAACCAATCTGTTTTACTTCTTTGTAATAGGAAAGAAAATCACATTCCACCTTTCCCGAAAGCATTGACTTCTAGCAGGTCATGAACCCCAGGTCAGAGAGGACACTGGTAACTGAATTAAGTCGAATTCTGCTGTAATTGCATGGAATTTCAGAATTTTGAGGATAGCTGTGTGCCTTTTCTCCATTCCCTCCACTCTGCTCTCCTCCACCTGCCCTGGTTGTCACCATCACCAATCCCTGTGCTCCCAAAGGTGGAATTGATGTAGCAAAGAAAAGGAACCTTTAATTTTCAGTGATTGGATGTGATGGTATAATGTTGTTAGAAAAAGGGGTTGTCTGAATTTCAATGAGCAATAAAATAAGAGTAACTGTTTGACCATGGTGAGGAGTGAGCCTTATCTTACCTGCACCTAAAATCTGGCTGTTTCTTTGCTCATTCACTATTTCTCCTCCAATAAAGCATTATTAAAACTAGCTTGGCTTCCCTCCTAATGATAGGTAAGGCTGATATGAGCTAAAACAGCACAGAATACAAATGCTCCCCGAGATATTTCAAGTCTGTGTCTCACTACATGGACAAAACTCCAGTGATGACAGTCGCTGTCCTTAACATCTCAAGGCAACATTTTGCCAAGATGGCATCAAGGAGCCCCAGGAAAACCAAAATCAGTGGAAATGGGGCAGTGTGGAGAGAGCCTGCCCAACACATAGGAAGATGGTTGTGGTTTTTAGATCTCCATTGTCTCAGCCCCAGGCATCTCTGCAGGAGCTCCTCAGGGTAGTGTCCTACACCCAACCAACTTCAACTACTTCATCGATGACCTGCCTTCCATTTTAAGGTCAGAAGTGGGGATGTCGCTAACTGTACAATGTTCAGAGCCATTTGCAGCTCGTCACATTGAAGCAACTTGTGTTCATATGCAGCAAGATCTGGGCAACTTCCAGTTTTGGCTTGGTAAATTGCAATTAATATTTGCATCACACAAATGCCAGCCAGTGAATATCTCCAGGAAGAGGAAATCAAGCTATTCCTCTTAATGTTCAATGGCTTTACAATCGCTGAAACTCCCACTGTCAACATCCTAAGGGCGCTGTTGACCAGAAACTGAACTAGATTAGGTACATAAATACTGTGGTTGCTAGAGCAGTTCAGATGGTAGGGATTCTAAGGCAAGTAATTCACCCACCTGCCTCTCATACTGTCTAATATCTACAGGCAAAGTTAGCACTGTGGTGCAATACTCTCCTGTTACCTAGGTGAGTGCGGTTCAGTGTCAGCAATGCATACCATCTGTAAGAATGCACTGCTGTAACTAACCAAGACGACTCCTGCAACGTCATCCAAGCCTGCAGCCGCCTCCGTTTAAGGAATAGGGGCGATAGGGCAATGGGAACATCATCCTCTGTTAGTTGTCCTCTTGAGTGGCAGAGTGGAGAACAATATTGTGAGTCTTTCACTGCTTGGTCAAATCCTGGAACTCCCTCAACATGGGTGTACCTACATCTTAAGGTAGCTCACTGCTCCCTTCTTCAGCGTAATTAGAAATAGCCAAATAAATTCTGGTTTGGCCAGCAATCCCTCATCTCAGAAATAAATTTTAAAACAAAACTAATCTCTGGACAAACCAGAGGGGCCAAATTTGATTATTGTAACAGTATCTAAATCCTTGTCTATTACCTCAGTGAAGTGTATTTTCTTCATCCTATGCAGGCTTGTTCTGACCCCAATCTGGAGCAGGTGTCACTTGAGCTCGGTCCTGCTGCCTCAGCAATAGGGACAGTACCACTACCATAAAATCGGTAATATTGCTGGCTGAGCACAGAGGCCTAGGTTAATCTGTAAATGGAAGTTAAGCATTTTAACTTACGATATAATACCTGCTTCTTGAAAGTTGGTATTAGTCAAAAATGTGATCCTGAAAATGTCCGATTATTTACTTTCTCATCCAAAAGATAGCACCTATAGCAGTGCAATATTCCCTCAGTACTTCACTGAGAAATTAGACGACACTGCGGCAGTGTTTTGTGTATTAATTTAAGATGTATTTAGATGTTGCACAAGAAGTCAATTTCTCAAATTGGTTTTTCAGTTGGTTTATTACTCCATGTTCTAAGCAACCTATTGGCAACAACACGATGATAATTCTCCTTTGTCTTCTGGTCTTGAAGATGTTCTATTTCTGTCTGGCTCCAGACTAGGGATTGTATTCATCTATTGGCCCTTGCAAACTTGAGTTCACACATTGGATCTGTTGGGCGCTGCAGGATAAAAGGAGCTCTGTATCTTTTTTCAGATGAACCAAGCTCTTAGTGGAAGACTAGCTTGAAATGAACAAAAGGGCAAAAAAAAGGAATGACAAAGTTTACTCATAATCCCTGGCCCTCCTGTACCAGACAGAGAGTCTAAATATAATTGTTCAACAGAATCATCTGCTCAGAAGGGGTTGCCAATACCTGATATAGTGAAACAGGAAATTATTTCAGTTAAGTTAAATTGGTCTCTGACTCACTAAACACAGTAGAAGATGGCCTTTCACTTACATTAGGGCCTGGCTTTTGTATTTTGGAATGTAACCAGTGATAAAATTTTATCAAGTTTCTTTCAAAGAACAGATGATCTGCTGACTGTCAAGAATTTTACTTGTTACTGTATCTTCTACATTCCAAACCAGAGGTAAAATGAATGAACATGCCATCCAGTACAGGACTAAACGAGACAGACTAGGATGCCCCAGATCCCTGTCTGCTGTTTTAATAAATCACCACAAAACCTGCTGAGCAACCTTTCCCCATGAAATGTTGTTGTGTGCAGCCAGGTTTTCAAAACCTTTATCAGAGATTTTCAAACCTTTAACTTTGAGCATGGTCGCTGTGGGGGCAGTATAGTGTGAACTTCTGTGTTGGGATAGTATGATGGAAAGTAAGAGACCCTGTGATTTGTTGGCCTGAGTGCTGCTGAATAACATCTAAGCGAATGTTTGTATATGACCAGACCCAGCTGTTGTGCTGTTAACTAACACATGAATGATCCCTTGGCCAAGAGATAAAGGGGAGAATGTTTTTTAGGTGGAGGTGACGAAGATAGCTATAGTTATTTTATTGTGCAGCCTCGGTAGTTCACCCAGACCAGTTGCCTTCATTCACATGAGCCTTGCAGAAAGGAAACTATCACAGAAGCTAAGTGGAGATCAGCAGAATTGTTTGGTAATTATTCATGAAAAATGTTCAGCCACCTTTATCCAAATTGCTAAAGGAACATACTCATTAGAGACGAGAGAAGACCATTCAACCCATTGATTCTTATACTTTTGGTACAGTGGGTTCTGCTATTACACATGTTCTGACAATACAAATTGGCTGTGACACGACTGACAAATACAGAAATGCTATTTCTGGAACGCTGTCTCTAAAACATGAACTTGTGTTGGCTATAACATGATTCCAACGGTTCATGGAGGAGTACGCATCGACATCACATGATCGTTTCGTGGGCTTTGTCCTGAGCATATACGATGTTACCGTCATCTTGGATAATGTGCCGAGCTGTCCTATCACCATTGGTGAGCTTTCTGAAAACACGAAAGATCTGCTTTACCCCCAAACACAACCTCTCTCCTTCAACTCATGGAACAGGGTGCAATAGCAGCTTTTAAAGCTGATTTCTTAAGACACACATTTAAGAGGCTGACAGCAGCCACTGAAGGGGGATAAAGACAGTGATCTTCAATTTTGGAAGAGCTTTAACATCAGGAAAGCAATTTACATTATCGTGGATGCCTGGAGTGATGTCAGTAAGGACTGCGTTGCATGCAGTTTAGCAGAAGCTTCTCGCAGATTTTTTTTCAAGATTTTAAAACCTTTGATCCATCAAAAGAGCTCCCAAGACTCAAAGAACATTGTGTTGATCTTGCAAAGCAAGTTGGATTTGAAGAAGTGGAGAGTGAGGATGTTGAAGAGCTGCTTGAGTCCCACTGGGAGGACCTCTCTACAGCTGATCTACAACAACTTGTCCCTGAGGGGGAAGGGGAAGCTGGAGATGAAGATGAGAAAGAAGATGAAGTAGTCCAGGATGCTGCACCGTGAGATCTTCTCACTTCTGTTTTGTCTTCTATCCTGAGGGAAGTTGAGAAGCAGTTGCAGCTCTTGGAGGACAATGATTACAATGCAGAAGGCTGCAGAGTGGCAGTTCGTGGAATAAAATCTTATTTGGCGCCCTATTAACAGCTTCTTCATGAAAGAAGAAAAAAGGCAAAGCCACTTTTAAGCCAACCTCCGCGAAACAGTCAGAAAACAATGAGCCTCAGCCATCCACTTCTGGATTAACTATTTTTTCACCCTAACCCTGCAACCACAACTGCACCTGAAGATGATGATGGTGACGACCCTTAGACCTTGCACTAACAACAGAGCAATCTCAAAACCTTCTTCACCCATCAAGTCATTGTAGCTTTTTTTTGAGGTAAGGTATCAAATTTACTTTTATTTCATTATTGGGTATGAATTAAACATTTATTTAAACTGCGCTATCCTTTGTGTTAGGCTTTTGAATGATTTTAAGTGACATGTTTTGGTGGTCTGCCCTAACCCCACTTTTCCCATAAACCCTATTATTTCTATAATGCAATGTTGTGCAGGAATGCACCTGTCATAGTATAGCAGACCCCCCTGTACTTGTAACTTTTCCTGCAAGTTAGACACTTGCATTTGTTTTTCAACTTGACCTATTTTGCAAGCCAGGTAATTTGTAGGGGAGGGTAATGAAGATGACTCAAAAAAAACATAAGAGCTGCTGATGTCTTTTTTTTGAAATTTGTTCACAGTTCTCCGAATTGAACCCATGTTTAATTTCTGCAGTGTTGTTGTCTGTCTCATTTGCCTTTTGGAGTAAAGTCATGAGACTCAGTGAGCTAACAGAAGTCTTGTGTGGTTTAGATTATTTTTATTCTATAATCTATCCTCTGTAGACCAATCAAAGACGTGCTGTAGTGTGGAATGGAATATCTTGTGGTATTGGTGTAAAGACCATTATGAAGTGTGTCCGCAAGTGGGTACATTTTCCAGGAAATGTGGTTTTTGTGGATCATTCTCCTTTCGGAGAAGGCTGTGCTGCTTATCTGAAGATCTCAAGAACCATATCCTCTCTCTCCAGCAATCTTCATTTCATTTACTTCATCTGTCCTAAGTAAATCTTGTCAATGTTGTTTACTTGGGCTGATTTAGAAATAGATACATAATATTAATGATTTCAAAGTATTGGTACCTATAAATAGAACGTCCTGGTAGCACTGTGGCTATGTTCAAGACTGTTCATGGTACTTGATGGAATTTGGTTGGGGGGATGGTGGTTCTGTGCCCAATTTAATTGCTGTAATTAGCTGCAAGGTTTTGTAAGAGGGAAAAAAGAAATCTGCTTTCGCCATTGCCTTTAACTCAGTGTCTAGATAAAATGCTTTTGGATGTTTTAGAAAAGGTTCAGACATGACTGCCATAACCATTCCACAGTTCATTGAGGGCTAGCACTTGGGTCATTTGTTTGTGTCTAGTTTTATCAGGTTTTTCTGGCACTTTTGGAAATGTAATATATCTGGATACAGTATTTTGATGAAAGGGGTAAATAGGTGTAGGGTGAATCAAGTTATTTAAACACTTGCATGTAGGGATAGTGCTTAAGGGAGTAAACCCAACAACCGAAGGATTGTTTCCAGGCTATATGACTCTGTAATATTTGGAGTGGAGTCCTGTTAGGGGTTTGCTGCTTCCTTCAAGTTGGCACCTTCTGGCAACTCCTGTAGTTGACAGGGGACCCAGTGGAAGAACAATTTGGATTAATTAATAAGCAGCTCAAACTAGTTCCTTACTAAATAGGGCAGCTAAGCTTTCTGTGTTAGCACATATAAAACTTACAATTTAGTATGACTTACAGTAGAGTGTTAATGAAAGGTGATCAGAATGAGAGAAAAGAAGCATTTTGTTGCTGTGGCTATTTTTACCTTTCTCCAGGAATTGTTTCTTCCTTTGCTACAGGAGAAGGAGCTTGTTATTAAGTGGTTATTATTATCTGGTAAATGACTGAGGTTTATTCTATTCCTAAGGTTCAACATTGTATAGCCATAGTTAATAAACATTCGAAAACAAGTAAAAATTGCAATAAAATAAATAATTAAGTAGTTAATTATAGTGCACGAAGAATGTCAAAACAGATGATGTGTTACGGTTGCAGTATGTAGGAGTTCCTGGATACCATTTTGGTCCAGTGCAAGTACATCTGCAGCAAATGTTTAAAGTTCAAGTAGCATCAGCGCCATTTGAGCTGAAGATTGAACTTCAGACACTGATGCATCAGTGAGGGGGAATGTTGCAGATTTTTTATTTGTATGAGTGTGCAGTCAAGATTTTAGAATTGGGTCATTTGATTTGGTCAATGCTCAGTGTGAGTGAAGCAGGTAGGAGTACCCAAAAGGCTGAAGCATCAGCATATGCAGTTGACCAGTAGGATTCTTTCCGCTTCACTGGATGTTCTCTGTACCCAAGGTCATTAGTTCACATAGCTGTGTTGCCTACCTGGTGCCAGGGACTTGGAGGCAGCTCTGGGCTGGTTGGGGAGTAAGAGGGCTAGGATCCTGTTGTTGTGGTCTGCGTAGATACCACTGACATAGGCAGGTCAAAGAAGGAGGTTATGTGTAGTCAGTATGATGATTTAGGTGCGGAATAAGAAGCAGAATCGCAAGTCTCAGGATTATCACCTGAGCCATGTACAAATTGCATAGGGAAATCAGATTAGGGAGATGAATGTATGGCTCAAGGGCTAGTGCAGGAGCAGTGTGTTCTGATCAGTACTGTGGAATGTGGGGTTCAAACTGATGGGATGACCTCTATCTGAACTATGCTGGAGTTGATATTCCTGCCAACAAATTACAGAAAAGAGAGAATTATAAACTAAATTATGGGGAGAAAGAATCAGAGTTGAGAAGAGGTGTTAAATCGGAGTCGTCAAGACCGAAGAAAGAGGCTTTATAAGAGTAATGACAGCAAGGCATAGAATGCACAAGTCTATAAATAAATATGTCATGATATAGGCTTTCAGCTGTTCGACGCCAGCCTGTGTTGTGACCAAAGTACAGATGCTAGACAAGTCAGTGCCTCTTTAAAAACATGCTGAGGCTGTACTGCAAACAAAGGAAGGTAACCATGTGGCTTGGAAACTGGACTGTTTCTACCAGGACGCTGATCCATATTCCATGACAAGTATACGTGAGACAGCCCTGACAGACCAGGAGCTTTGTGAGCTTGCTGTTTTGTTTTGGACAGCAATACCAAGAGCAGATGCTGCGGGTTCTACTGTTCTGGGAAACACTAGCCAATAACAATGGAAAATGGTGACATCTTCTGGGGGCTGGCTAGTACCACCATGGTGACCAGCGGTGACAGCAGCTTGGTGCAGGGACCAGTGCCAGGAATAACAAGATGTGTGGTGTTTGTGATAGAACCAGCCATCAGGAAAGGTGCACCGTATGAGGACACCAGATCTGAACTTTGATTTGTTAGCTGCATGTCAAGCACTTTGTGTCCCTGGAAGGATACTGTAACAAATATATATTAACTGAATAATCTGTATGATCAGCTGAAGTTGGTGGGGAAATGATTTGGGTTATTGCAGCCTTGACTCCAATATAGGGCAGGCTGACAGCATTTGGTAACACATGGCTGCTGCTGTCGAGCTCCCTTTCCACCTGATCAGCTGCTGGCACGCAATATTTATAAGCTGCTATCTTTGTTGTAATGCATCACAGTCATTTGAAGCACTTAGTTGAATGAAATTGCTTTGTGCATATTGTTATCAGCCCCTTGCATTGCATATTTTATTTTGAAAAAGAACAGCAAACTGTTTGTTTAGATTTAAATTTTTTTTAAAATGGGAAGCTAATTCTATTCACATCGCAGGGCAGAAACTTAACTCCTGTCTTAATACCTTGAAACTAAACTATGGATACCTGATGACTTGTGAAATCTTAAAATTGCAAAGAGGAGATCTATTGAGATCTTGTCCTTGTTTAGTATGAGTTGCTAAAGCAGTGTTTTATTTTGAAGGGCTTGCAGGAGGCCATTTATACTGCAGTGAAAGTAATTTCACATTTTTAAAGCGCAAGAGGTGAATTGGCCTCAAATTGACCATCACCAGGTAGAATGTTAAATATTGTAGGTTTCCCCAACTCCTCTGGCAAACTTTTCACTGTTCAAATGCTGGAAGTGTAAATGAATGATCAGTCTGATATATGCACACGCTGTTTCTGTGATGGATAAAGGTGAGAGATACTGTGGAAACTTGTGTGTCAAAAGTGGATGGTATGGTTCCGGAGTGAGTCGTACGAATGCCTCTCCGGCTGGGTCTTGTTAGGTGGGGGCTTGTTTGATGTGGCCATTTGAAACGATGCACACTGCCTCTAGAGACTTTATTACAAAAACAACAACAGAGAGATTTGTGCAGGGTATTCAGCAACATTAGCAGTAATATTGCCCTCAAGGGAATTCAGGAAAGACTTGTCCCTGGGATGATGGCATGGACATGTGAAGAATGATGAGGCAAATGGGGTCTGTATTCTTTAGAGTTTTGAAGAATGAGATGATCTCATTGAAAGTTACAAAATGTTGAAAAGGTTAATTAGGTTAGAGGCAGGCAAGATCTCCCCCTTGCTCTCACTATCTTGTCAACCCACGACCCCCATCCTTTTGGGGAGTCTGGAACCAAGGGGACATTTACACAATATACACACTTGTGGGGGGTGCCACTTAGGTCCAAGATGAAAATTTTTCTTTAAAATGCTGTCATGGTCATTTGGAATTCTGTTGCCACAGAGGGCTGCGAATATGTAGTCTTTGAATACGCTTAAGGTAGAGATTGATAGATTTATGTCTACTATCTGCAGGCAGGGTTGTGTTTAAGGGATGGGTAAAAGGCATTGGAGTGTTTGATCAGCTGTGATCATATTGATTGGCATAATTCTGTTCCTGTGTTCTTAGTTCCCTAGTGGATGTTAATTCTGGATGACGTTTTATAAAATCATACCCTTCATAATTTGATTCAGGAGTGGAGAAAGCCATTCAACCGATGCCTGTGCTGGGAGAGCTATCCTACCAGTCCTGGTCCCTTTATTGTTTTCTACATAACTCTGCAACATCTTCCCTCCTAAGTATTTATTAATTCCCTGTCAAAGTTACTGTTAAGTCTGCTTCTACTGTTGGTTCATATCTCCACTCAGTGCACTAAAAGTATTTTTTGTATCACTAAATATCTTCAATCTTCATACCCTGTTTTTTGACTCTTCTGCTGTAACAAACTGCTTATGATTTTGAATACCTACATTAAATCTCCTCGAGTTTCTATCTTCTAAAGAGAAGAATTTCAGTTTCACCAACCACAGAAATTGGCTATTCAGCATTTAGCCAAGCTCTCCGAAATACCCAATTCATCTGATTGGTTAAAAGAACACGCTTACCAGATTTTTATACGTAATAAGAAATCAACTGTTTATTGCAAACAAATTGTCTTTAACCAATGGCAAATTTAAAAAATGAATTGCTAATTTAGAATTCTATGATTTAAATTCCACCCTTCATGCACGCGCACAAAAAGATAGCCATAGCCAAGGCACGTATGTTAACAGTGGAAAAAAATATCCTGGGAAATGCAGTTCATTAGCACCAGTCTAGACTGCAGGATTCAATGAGTTGTTTTCTTTCTGGTTCTTCCAATTCCTTTTCATTCTTTTTTGATTCATTGTTTTGAGAATTTGCCCCTTTGAGATTCTGAAGGTCATTTTCCTTGTGTTTCTTTCGACAGGGGAATTTGTAAAGTGAGCAATTTACAAAGAATGGTGATAGGAAGCCAGCTGCAGTTTCTGGAAGCTCTCCACACAAGAGAGACGTGTATAAATTTTAATTCTTTCTCTTTGCAGACTAGGTGCTTACACGGCACTGGCCCCATGGAAGCACTGGTCACCTGGTCAGGAGCCAAATCAGGCATTTGTTTCCTCAGAACTCATCAGTTCTGCTGTCTCTGCTTTTGCTTTCACTGTTCCAAGAAGAGGCAACATTATGTACAACTCAGTACACTTCAGTAATGTGATTTCTAGAACTTGAGCCATCCTTAAAGCTTATCAGATCACCCATGATCTCATAATAGCAGACGAGACTTTGCTTTGGATAGCCTACATCTGCTCTAATGTCTTATGGTCTTTTCCTATACTCTCTTGTTGTGTAAAGCCGAATTTTCTTTTTTAAAGTCCACAATCCAAAAAAAAAGGAAGTAAAAGGATACTGACGCCTCTCCCTTCGCTGTAATACCCCTCACTTACTCTGTGTACCCCTCCCGAACTCCCTCTCACCATCTATAGCATGCCCTCCTGTCTGTACCCACGCCTCGTGCCCCCATCATGAACTAACACCTCCAATGCCCCCTCCCTAACTCTCACTCTGTTATGTGACCCTTCCTTTCTCTCATGCTCTCTGCCTTACGCTCACTCTGTCTCTGTTGTGTGCCTCCCTCTTTCACTGTGTCTCTCTCACATTTGCTGTCTCTAAGTGTCTCTCTCTCTCTCTCTCTCTCTCGCGCTTGCTCGCTTGCACTCTCTGTGCATGCGTGCTGTGAGATTGCTTACCATGTCGGTGCTTGCCCTTCTTTCTCTTTTCACTGTGCTCTCTTCACATTTAAGTGAACGTAGTGATACTTGTTTTGCTGGTTGCAGTATGTTTATAACTGAAAATGTGTAGAGTCAATGGAAAAAGATTCCTGCATGGATCTGTTGGGTTTTGGAAGTCTTTCATTCCTGGGCATACTTTAGATTTATTTTGATTCTGCCACTAGTTGGTGCTGTTGTTTTGGAGCTTGTTTTGTACATCTCTGAAACAAAAGAAGTGTTTAATTTAAATTAAATGTTTCAGTACTTTGTGAAAAATGAGGAATTTTATTGTGAAAGACTGTTAAATATTTCTAGATGGTCATTGGTTTAAACCGCTTTGGAATACTGCTGTAGAAAAGATGTTGTGAAACTTGCAAGGCTTCAGAAAAAAACTTACGAGTTCGTTGCCAGGGTTGGAGGCTTGAGATAGAGAGAAAGGCTAAATAGGTTGGGGCTAGTTTCCCTGGAGCGTCAGAGGCTGAGGAGTGACCTTATAGAAGTTTATAAAATCATGAGAGGTATGCATAGGGTGAATAGTCAGGATCTATTCCCTAGGATAGGGGAGTCCACAACTAGAGGGCATAAATTTAAGGTGAGAGGGGAAAGATTATAAAAGAGACTTCAGGTACAACTTTTTTGCACAGAGAACACTCCATGTATGGAGCGAGCTGTCAGAGGAAGTGGTGGACATAGGTACAACTACAACATTTAAAAGGCAGTTGAGTGGGGATATGAATAGAAAGCATGTAGAGGGATTTTGGACAAATGCTGGCACATTGGACTAGATTAATTTAGGAAACCTGGTCAGCATGGACAAGTTGGACTGAAGGGTCTGTTTCCATGCTGTACAGATCTATGGACTTTCTTTTGTGGCATCACCGTTGAGTTGAAGCAGATCTAAGAAATCACACTTCATGAGTATATACAATGAGAGTAGGCTATTCAGCCCCTCAAATTACAGATTCCTGTCTCCTCTTGACCATAGACTTTACTTAGGTGGGCAAGTCAACCTTCCTCAGTAAGGTAGTGACGGTTCTTTGGGTAGGAAGGTGGAGTTGAGGTCAGTTCCCCTTCTGTACAATTCTCACGAAGCCCATAAATCTATTGACCCACTGTGTTGCGTGTCACATAATCACAGAAATGTTATGCTGCAGACTGGAGGCTATTCAGCCAATCATGTCTATACTAACACTCTTGAGTATTTTAACTTGTTGTCAATCTCCTATCCTTTACCTGTAAACTTGCGCATTGAATATATTTAAATCGTTACCTAATGCCCTCTTGAGCAACACAATTGAATCACCTCTTTGAAAATCCTCCATGACTAAGCACCCACAGCAGTCTAGTTTCAGTAATACCAAATATTCATAACACTCTGTGTGCAGCAATTGCACCTCATTTCAGTCTGAAATTAACTCCTCACACTGAGGCCATGTGTCTCCTGGACTGCATCCAGGGGAAACTATCTCTCAGTATCCACTCTATCAAATGGTCTTGGGTCCTGTATTGTTTCAGCATAATCGCGTAGTGCCTGTAAAGGGAGAGAATTTGTTGCTATTGAACACTTCTCACACCCTCTGAATGACCCTGGGTAATTGGCACTCAATGGAGCATTTTTGGAGTGTGGTCACTGTTACAGCAATGCTTCATATCCAGACATTGTTCCTCTTTGCATCTTTGCTGTAGTAAAAGCAGAAAATTGCTGACAGTTCTCCACCAGCATGTTGCCAGACCAGTGGAGCAAGAGAGAAACTGAACTTTTCAGCTGGTGATCTTTCATCAAGTCATCAACCTGAAAATCTCTGTTTTTCTTGTCCTGCTGATATTGCCTTGATTCTTTCAGCATTTTCTGTATTTTTTAATTTGAGATTTCCAGCAGTCATGGTATTTTATTTTTGTAAACACTGCAGTTATTTAGCGTCTGCAATGTGTTGAGGCATCTGTCGACAGGGCTGTGAGATGGCCAGCAGTTGTCTGTCTTGGAGAAAAAGAGCCGTCAATTCCAAGATGAATGTACATTTACTTTATTATAGGATGAACGATTGAAGAGTTCAGCTCTTGAGGGATGGTGCTAACTACAGATGATGTACGTGTAAATTACAGGATGAAGTGATAAAGCCCACGCAGTATTCACTCTTCAAAACCTGATGCACTTTACTTTTTCCTCACTTCTCCCCACTTCACTTCATCTATTTCTGTTCTGTTTCTGACTCCCAATCCAGTGAAACCTCCCATCACTACTTGTTATTAGTCACCTCCTGGCAGGTGCTATCAGTATTAAAAACTTAAGTTTTTTTTGCAAATGTCTTTAAACATGTGTTACTTCATCTCGAATCTTCATCTTTAAATTGATCACAACAGAACATCCTTTGAATTGCACTCCCATTCATTTGCCACTCCTACACTCGCTACCCTGCACTGGCTCCTGGTTCAGCAATGACTTACTTTTAAAAGTTTGTCTTGTTTTCATATATTTCCCATGACCTTGTCTGTCTTTATCTCAGTAATTTGTTCCTGCTGTACCACCCTCCAAGGTATCTATGATCTCCTGTGGTGCTGTGACTTCAGTTGCTATGTTGTTGGTGACCTTACAGTCACTTAGGGTCCGAGGTCTGGAATTACCTCCCCAACCCTCTCCATCTCTTTCCCTCCTTAAGAGGCACCTTAAAGCTACCTATGTTCTCTTAGCTCCTTCCTTTGTGTAGTTGTGTAGTTTTGTTTCATTGCTTCTGTGAATTGTCTTCAAATATCTTGCTGTAGAAAAGAGCTATAGAAATGCAGCTTGTTGCTGATGTTGATAGAGAAACCACTGCTTTTCAACATCGTTGTTGATGAAATTTAATTGAACTTAGCAGCTTAGCTTCCACTTGCCAGAAATGTGGGTGCCCTTTAAGATTTAGAATACAACAGGCAGTACTGTGCCCTCAGACCCTGCTGTAGGATCCAGCACTCACCTCTGTACAGCTGCACGTTCAGGAGGCATGTTTATAGACCTATGTCTTACGATTCAATGCCAGTTTCCTGCCATGGCACAGGCAAATGGGCCTAGTTCAATTTAGGAAAACCTGGTAAGCGTGGACGAGTTGGGCCAGAGAACCTGATTCCGTCTTGTGACTCTATGCCTATTCCATGTAAATGCCCAAGCTGGTAAATCAAATGTAGCAATTAAATTTACAGTTTAATATTAGACATTTAATATTGGATACAGCCTTTGCAAGAGCGTTCATTGTTAATGAAAATGAGGTATGATGGAATTCTGAAACAAAACAAAAAATACTAACATTGTATGCATTTGTGACTAAAGGTAATCAGTCAAAACCTCCCATCAGAATTCACTAATGCCCTCCTTTTATATTCTCCTTGTTTTCTTTGTTAAAAATTGGAAGTATTGAAAAACTTGTTAGGACTCTAGGTTACACTCTACAGCAAAGATCTTTCCTGAATGTATTTCCTGCTAGTACAGCACAGATACAGTTCCCATAGAAAGTGCATATTAAATTTATTTTCACTTAGTCTGTGCTGAAAAATTAGACTCCTTGGAACTTGAATGCACCTAGACTATAGTTGGCTCAGAAGGAGCTTCCTCCATTATGAACCAACTTGTGTTCCACATCTGGGATGATTTGCACATGGAAATTTGGTATTAAATGACTTTTAAAGCATGTTTGGAAGAAAAAAGCTCCAACTAAAAGCTAAAGGTCTATGGACTTAAAATAATAGCTATGCTGTGATGTTTATGACACAACATCAGATTGAGAGATTAAAGCGTTGACCTAGATAGCCAGCAGCAAAGCTCATAACAGCCATATGAGCTCAGATTAGGTTATAGGCTTGTAGCCACTCCCCGATCAGTTCATCACAGAGGCTGACTTTAAATTTTGGGAGGGAATTCTGTCCTTGTCTGATTTTGAACCATCATTGATAGTGCAGATGTTACTTGCCCCTTTCTCCCTTTTTTTTCCCCCCTTTGTGTATTACTCCGTTTTGGCCAGAGATTAGCAATCATTACCATAAATATTGACGGTGGGTGATTACTGAACATACATTTACCCAACTTCTAAGTTGGACAGAAAAATAGGTAAACAATCTCAGTGAGAGGTTCAGGTAATGGCCTAAGCACCTGAGAGAAGCTCAGGGTTCTGAGATTAGAGCCAGGAAATTAATCAGTGCATTTTCATTTTATTTTGTGTTCTCTTTTTTTCTTCTTGCTAGCAATGTTGTGGGAGCTCGCAGCAGCCAGGGCTCCAGAATGAGATAGCGAAAAAGGTAGAGGTCAGATAAGTAATATATTCATAGCAAGGCAGCAAATAAAATGTTTAGGAGTGTCAAAGATTGCAGTGCTTCCGACGATGGTCTGGGCAAGTTTCTGGTTTATATTACTTTCCGCTCCCCTTCAGTCAGTGTTCTATTTTGATTTTGGGATGTAAGCATTGTTGGTAAGGCTGGCATTTATTGTCCTTGAGCGGGTGATGGTGAGCCATGGCAGTCTGCTTTAGGGAGAAATTTTCAAGATTTTTGACCCAGTGAAATGAAGCATTATGTGTGGCTTGGAAAGGTTCTTAGAGGTGGTAGTCTTTACAGGTGTATGTGCTGCCCCGGTTCTTGATGATGGAGTTGTGGGGTTTGTAGGGTGCTATTAGCTGTAGCATGAGAATGTCTTTTCCCCAGGGTATGGGAGTCCAAAACCAGAGAGCATAGGTTAAGGTGAGAGGGAAAAGATTTAAAAGGAACTTAGTGGACAGCTTTTCCATGCAGAAGGTGGTGTGTCTGTATGGAATGAGCTGCCAGAGGAAGTGGTGGAGGCTGGTACAGTTGCAACTTTGAAAAGGCATCTGGAAGGGTAAATGAGTAAGAAGGGTTCAGAGGGAAATGGGCCGTATTCTGGCAAATGGGACTAGATTAATTTAGGATGTCTGGTCAACATGGACAAGTTGGACCGAAGGGTCTGTTTCGGTCCAACTCTGAAAGATCTGAAAATTCAACAAAAACCTGCGATGTTTCTACTCACTGCTGTTCAATTATGAACCAAATTTTTGAACCAGTTCCCTTTTGCGATGTATCCATTAAGATTTCCATATGGCAGAGACAATAATTGATAAGGTTAAATTGTGACTTCTAAAGTGTAAATGTATCCCTAGGCCAGAATGTTATCTCTCCAATTGTAGAATTTTCTTTTCAGTGTACCCCTAGTGAGGAGATTCACATGTCTCCTGGCCAGTCCATGACAGACACTGCTCATAATTCATTACAATTTAGCAGCAAATAATGTTTCAAAATGTTTGATACAGTCTGCCCTTTAACTTTTTTTCTATTTAAGCATTCAGAAGATGTGGGCATTGCTTACTGGGCCAGCATTTATTGCCCATCCCTAACTGCCCTCTGGGTAATTAAGTGTCATCCACATTGCTGTGAGTCTGGAGTCCTATGTAGGCCAGACCAGGTAAGGATGGCAGTTTCTTTTCCAAAAAAACTTTAGTGAACTAGATGGGTTTTTCTAACAATCGACAAATGGTCATCAATTAGATTCTTAATTCAAACTTAAGTCCCCAGAGCATTACCTGGACCTTTGGGTTAACAGTCCAGTGATAATACCGTTAGGCCATTGTCTCCCCATAACTCCCTCCTGGGGGACAAGCAGCTAAGCTGTCCAAATGATCACGGCGGTAAGAATTGCAAAACAACTACATTTATGTAGCAGCATACCATATCTCAAGGTAATTGTTTGGAGTGTTGCACATTGGAGTGTTTCTTGATCTGCTGTATTCGGTGTGTTGTAGATAGACCCACAGTACTGTCACAGAAGAAATATTGGATTATGACTGAGCAGTGGTGATGAAATGGCAATGCAGTTCTGAGTCAGGAAGGTGAAAGATGTGGATGGAAACTTGTAGGTGGTTGTGTTCCCATGTATTTGCTACGGTTGTCCTTCATAATGGCAGTGGTCACATGTTTGGAAGATGTTTTCAAAAGCGCTTTGAATATCTGCAGTGTGTCTTGTAGGTGGTACCCACTGCTCCATTTGTGCAGAAGTGATAAAAGGGAGTGAATGTTTAAGCAGGCAGAAGTCATGTCATTTTAGTAGGCTGCCTTTTCCAGGACAGCGTCAAGCTTCCTGATTGTTGTTGGAGCTGCTCCTATCCAAGCAAACAGTGTATTCCATTATATTCCTGACCTGTGACTTGTAGATAATGGACAAGCATTGGGGAATTGAATTGTCACTGAATTCCAAGCCTTTGACTTGTTTCTGTAGCCACGCTATTTATAGCACCTGACCCAATTCAGTTTCTGATGAGCAGTGAGCTCCAGAACATTGGTGGATTCAACAATGCTAATGCTATTGACTGCTATGTTTTCATTTCTTTAGTGAAGTCTCTTAATGCAAGTTATTTTGTTTTGGTGGCTGTGTGGGTGTGACTATGGGAAGGAAAGTGTTATATTTACAGTTCTTGTTCTTTTGAAGTTAAAGCATTGAACCTTTCTCTGAAATGTTGAATGACGCATTGTCTCTGTCCAACCTCTTAAAATCTCTCTGTCCTGTTTAAATTTTCATAGCAAGCACATTGCTGTAATCTTACAACTGAATCTCCTCCCTGAATTTGTTAAACTTTCTAAATAACCTGAGCAGATCAGATAATACATGTGTTTATGTTAACGTTAAAGACGTTAGATAATTGCTTGCTATTTTCAACCTCTCCTTAATGAACCAGATATAGCAAGACGCGGTCACTCTAGTGGTTATAACTGTGGCAGATATTATGAATGTTAATAGATATTAGAACATAGAACATAGAACAGTACAGCACAGAACAGGCCCTTCAGCCCACGATGTCGTGCCGACCATTGATCCTCATGTAAGCACCCTCAAATTTCTGTGACCATATGCATGTCCAGTAGTCTCTTAAATGACCCCAATGACCTTGCTTCCACAACTGCTGCTGGCAACGCATTCCATGCTCTCTCAACTCTCTGTGTAAAGAACCCGCCTCTGACATCCCCTCTATACTTTCCTCCGACCAGCTTAAAACTATGACCCCTCATGTTAGCCTTTTCTGCCCTAGGAAATAGTCTCTGGCTATCAACTCTATCTATGCCGCTCATTATCTTGTATACCTCAATTAGGTCCCCTCTCCTCCTCCTTTTCTCCAATGAAAAGAGTCCGAGCTCAGTCAACCTCTCTTCATAAGATAAGCCCTCAAATCCAGGCAGCATCCTGGTAAACCTCCTCTGAACCCTCTCCAAAGCATCCACATCTTTCCTATAATAGGGCGACCAGAACTGGGCGCATTACTCCAAGTGCGGTCTAACCAAAGTTTTACAGAGCTGCAACAAGATCTCACAACTCTTAAACTCAATCCCCCTGTTAATGAAAGCCAATACACCATATGCTTTCTTGACAACCCTGTCCACTTGGGTGGCCATTTTCAGGGATCTATGTATATGCACACCAAGATCCCTCTGTTCCTCCACACTGCCAAGAATCCTATCCTTAATCCTGTACTCAGCTTTCAAATTCGACCTTCCAAAATGCATCACCTCGCATTTATCCAGGTTGAACTCCATCTGCCACCTCTCAGCCCATCTCTGCACCCTGTCAATGTCCCGCTGCAGCCAACAACATCCCTCTATACTGTCAACGACACCTCCTTGCTTCGTGTCATCTGCAAACTTGCTGACCCATGCTTCAATCCCCTCATCCAAGTCATTAATAAAAATTACAAACAGTAGAGGCCCAAGGACCAAGAGCCCTGTGGAACACCACTCACCACTAACTTCCAGGCAGAATATTTTCCTTCTACTACCACTCGCTGTCTTCTGTTGGCCAGCCAATTCTGTATCCAGACAGCTAAGTTCCCCTGTATCCCATTCCTCCTGACCTTCTGAATGAGCCTACCATGGGGAACCTTATCAAATGCCTTGCTGAAGTCCATATACACGACATCCACAGCTC
The DNA here is from genome assembly GCF_030684315.1 of Stegostoma tigrinum. Lineage (NCBI taxonomy): Eukaryota > Metazoa > Chordata > Chondrichthyes > Orectolobiformes > Stegostomatidae > Stegostoma > Stegostoma tigrinum. Next base: position 17,584,861 of record NC_081392.1, on the reverse strand, counting down.
GACCCTCATCAACTTTTCTAGTCACATCCTCAAAGAACTCGATAAGGTTTGTGAGGCATGACCTGCCCCTCACAAAGCCATTTATTCCTTGACATTAACTGGATGATGTTCATATTGTGTACTTTATACACATCTTTCTCCAGCACTAACATTTGTCACCGTGAAGAGCATTACAATCAGAGTGTCAAGACGTCTACATGATCCTGTACAGATCTGACCAAATGGAATCAAAAGTATATCACTTTCAATTTTATGATTTAAAACAAAAGTTGCTCAAACTTTCAACTACTTTCTCTGTTGAACTAAAATGAAATTAGAACATACTGAAACCTTATGTCATCAATACTCGGATTGATGTTAATCAGTCAACAATCTTCACATTTACTTAACTGATCATGTACATATCAAAATCCAATACGTCGCATGCAGTTTCATGCACCTTAGGACAATCTAAACATACTACATTAAAGTGTAAATCATAGATACGTATCAAAGACGCTCAGCAGCCAGTTCAGACACATGTCGACACAGAGTGACACATTGACCAAGTGATTTTCTTCCAAACCATCATAAATGGTCGTCAAACAGTTGATTACTTCAGTCACATTTCGACGTTGCTCGTTTTGTGTCCAAATTGTGGTAATTAATTTGACAAAGAATATTTTAATACTTTCATGGAGTATTAACTAATGCTGTAACGACTACTCAGTTGCTGAAGTAGTATGTTGTCAGGTCGGCCATTTTCAGCTGCCAAACCTCATTGGGATAAGTGCTGGAAGTCAAGTCCTTCTATTCCTGGAATTATTACAAAAGCTTCAGATGTCATCAAAACTATTCAAAATATCCCCAACGTACCTCTCTGTTAAGACTCCGGTTAATAGCATAGACCAGGTTTTTGTCCTTAACAAGAACTAGTATTTGTTACGAATGAAAGATTTTTGCTACAGCTAACAGGTGGGAACTATTGGCATATAACTCTACCAGTTAAAACTCTCACCCTGTTACAGAACCTTCCCTACATAAACACGCACACGAAACAAAAAAAAACTGTGTTATGCATGAGTGAAAACTGACAAGGCAGTTGAATGCTCTGTATCTATACAGTGCACAGAGCTGATCTCTTTGGCTTCTCAGGTCTTGCTGCTCCCTGATCTACCTTCAGTTAGGTACCTTCAGTTGTCCTCAGGAGGCACAGAGTGATTGATTCACAGCTTATAAAGTCTTTGACTTTTTGTTTAGAAGCACTAGGTTACTGAAACTTGTGATTGGAAATAAACTGGCTTTCTTCAGGATTTAGATTTTTTTAGTGCAGAAAGACAGATTCCACTTCCGTTTCCAGCAGTCCTAGTGCTTCTGGCTGTCTTTTTCACACTCACATGCTGTCCAGCCACTTGGGAACCAATCTCTCAGGTTTTGACAGGCAGAAAGCCTAAGTCATTGACAATTGGTCACCACTCCACAGACCAATCAGCTATTTGTTGATGGCCAAATCTCCACTCATACAAATCCCTTGCCTCTGGCTCATCTTCAGGGACCTGCCCCCATTGCTTAAACAAGCAACAGCGTAAATAGAACTTACAATAACAGTAACAGAAACAGAAACAAAGGTACCAAAACATCAATTGCTGGAGAATCTCAGCAGGTTTGGCAGCATCTGTGGACAAAAATCAGAGTTAACTTTTCTGGTCAAGTGACCCTTCCACAGATGCTGACAGACCTGTTGAGCTTTTCCAGCAATTTCTGCTTTTGTTTCTGAATTATAGTATCTTGCAGGTTTTTTTTTCCATTTATTAAGCCTTGATAACGTGCTCTTAAAAATACAGTATCAATTCCACAATCTTCGTTTTTTAAAACAGTCCTTTTCCCATTTCAGTCCCCAATCAAAAATACAGAAAAATGCAAGTTATAGCCTTTGCACAGTGTACTTTTTAAATTTCTTGGCATTTTAACTGATTTACTGACTTTGATTTCAAAATCCCTTGTTTCAGAAGGGCTACACAGCGACAGCACTGAATTGCATTTGTGCTTGGGGCAAACATTTGATCAAACTAGATTCAAACCGTGCAATGAAGCGACTTGTCACGGGCAGATTAAGGTTTTTGTGATTTTTGTTTTCCTCTGCAATGCTCCTGGAAAGTATCTTGATATGTCTTATTACTTTAAAAACATGAAGTAAACACAACTGTTCGTTGATCCAGGTGTGAAAAGTGAGGATATGGTAGATTGCTTAGGTAACTGAGAGGCATGGATAGAGTCGATAGCCAAGACTTTTCCCCAGGGCAGGATTGACTGCCACAAGGGGTCATAGTTTTAAGGTGTTAGGAGGAAGGTATAGAGGAGAGGTCATAGGGAGGTTCTTCACCCAGAGAGTTGTGAGCGCATGGAATAGTTTACCAGTGGTAGTCGTGGAAGTGGAGTCATTAGTGACGTTTAAACGACTGCTGGACGTGCACATGGACAGCAGTAAATTGAGGTTAGGTTATTTTATTTTTGGATTAGGATTAGTCCACGGCACAACATTGTGGGCCGAAGGGCCTGTACTGTGCTGTACTTTTCTACATTCTGTGTTCTAAATGTTTTACATCAATATTTACTTCTGGCAATACTTGTCATTATTGAACTAGCTTTGACTCATGCTGCCTCCAGCTTGACAGGTCGACATTGCTTGTTCCAAAACTATGGTTCCAAGGGTGACCTTGAAAGTGGATTTGCAAAGTTTGGGGCCTGCCACTTGTGCAAATCCAATCCTGTTGATCATGCTCAATCTTCTTCTGCAAACAGAGAATAGAATGCATTGAATCGTGTGGAGAAATGACTGTTCCACCTCAACATAAGCATGTTGCATGCTTGAAAATTTGGATGGATATTGCTTGTGTGAATTCTGTTTTAATAATAGTTTCTAAGAATGCAACTTTGATTATGAGTAGACTGTTTATCCACAGTGTCTTTTCTGGCAATCTGGTCAGAATTAGTGAAGCCCAAAGGGGTCCTGATCACTGGTCAGAAAACTACTGACAAAATCCTGTTGTTGAGTTTGGGAAGTACCTGACAGAACGGCCACTGGTGGCAGACCTTTCTGATAATTTGAGAATGTCGACAGCAAAGCTAAGTCCATCAAAAGCCGCTGACCCACTCGGAGCCTAAAAGGCGACCAATGGTACCAGTAAGAATGAGGGCGGTGGTTTTTGGTGGGAATGTGGACAACACAAGTGCACAGTTAACGGAAAACACCCCCCCCACCCAAGGCCAAAGACATGGGTGAGCTGGGGTTTATAGGACAGGCTAGGAAGTAACAGGGACCTCTCTCCCACACCCCTGCTGTCCGATGCTAGGACAGTAGTGATGAATCCCACCCCCATTACCCCAAGGAAGCCACTGGCAATCCTGAGGCTTTGCTGGGAAGCCTTCCTTGGGCATAGAAATGATATCAGATTCCTGCCTCATCCCAGAGGGGCTGTTAATTTGGGATGCACCCTAATAATGGGTATCAGTTGGCTTATTAATGAGCCTAACTGGCATTCTGCTGCCATTGGCCAGGGATCCTGCATCAGTCCTTTCCGTTCTCCCACTGAATTGGGTGAGGTTTTCTCATATTGTTTGGTTAATTCTCGACTAGTGAGCAGACACCAATATCAAATGGAAATGTGTGCTGGGAATACAGTAGTAGTGAAAAGCTGCTAGAAGTTAAGGGAAACTGATAATACAAAACTATTTCTGATATTTGAGAATCTAGGACAAGGGACAAAGAATGAAAGTTATAAAGCTAGACCTTTTTGAATAGAAACTAGAAAGCTCTTCAGTGCCACTGTGTTAGTTTGGAGCATTTATCTCCACAAACTTAAGCTAGATTGATTGTTACTTTTAATTTCAAGTTTAATAGATTCATGTTGAGAGATATTAAGTGAAATAAAACAAAATTGGATATGCAGTGTTAGATTACAGATTATCCAAACGCTTGTTGGTGGAATAGGTTTGAGAAGACTAAAGAGCTTCTGTTTGTTTCTAATTGTTAAAATAAGTTACCTTTTTGACTTTTGCAACCCCCTTAACTCCTATTATGTTGAACATGAGGAATTGTTGGAGCAAGTTCTGTTCATTTGGGAGCTAACTTTTATATTGCTTTATTTTCTTGGTCCAGACAGTGCGTTTTTACCACCTTAAGGAGGCACTGGAAGTAGATTGGAGCAGCGAAAAGGCAAAGACGTGTCTGAAACGCACCCCTACTGATTATTTTCTTCTGCAAGGTAACAGAGCAACACATTGTGCACGTGTGCAGAATGTGGCTGTTCAGGGGTTTTATTTCATAAGTGCTTTACGTTTAGAATACTGTACACTAACCTCTGCCCTCTCTGTGTGTCTCATTATGGCTCGGGGCACCCCCTCTCTAACCTGCTTCACCTGTGGTTTCTCTTTAGTTTTGTTCATTTTGGGCCTGATGCCGCACGCGGATTAGCCGTACTTGTCACCCCAGTCATTCATCCTTAGCAGCTTGAGTGGCTTGCTCGCCTGCTTCAGAGATCATGAGTCAACGACCCAGCATGGATTGAAGTCAGTGTAGGATGCATTGGTCTCCAGTGAACTCCTACTTGGAGTTTTTGTGCAAGACTCTGAGATGGGGCAGCGTTAAGATTGGCTGTGACATCCTTTGCGATCCGTTAACCTGCTCAGATGTGGACAATCTTGAATCACATGTGAATAAAGACATTGATGGCATCCAGTTTATGCAGAACCTTGCAACAGAAAAAGAATCAACGAATTAGAAACCAGGTTAGCCAAAAATATATTGTACACTTTCAACACTGAACAGGGGCCCTAAGTAGCACCTTCAGTTGGACACAGTGGGTTTAATTGATTTTCACACCTTTGTATATCTTCATGATAGCCATACAATGCAAAAGGAACTGTACAACTCCAGACTTATTCCAAACTGATGCAGCGACAAGGACTTCTCCATCAAATCAAGCTCATTCTGCTTGGCTTCCATTTCAAATGAAGTGCTTCTCCAGCAATGGTATCAATGAAGGCTCACAAGGTCCCTTACATATTCCCGCAAAGCCCTCATACCGTCATGAAATAATGGAGATTTCACAACTTGCAGTAGAAATGGAGAGCTCCTAGCTGCAACCAGCTGGTAGTTGACTAGTCAGCACCAGAGCACTACACCACCAACCTTATCATCAAGCTACGTGGAAAATAGTCACTTTTTCCAAGTCTGTGATGATGTGTCTTCCTCCCAAAGATTTGTCATCATTAAATCTGTCTTCTCCGTTTCTAACATACTGCCTGACTTGGTAAATGTTCATTGCCAAAATAATCTCTACTTCAACTACTAATGGCAGTAATATGTTGATTTTCTATGCAAACAGAAAACAAGCTGCCCCTTGCTCCATTTCAAGTCTATAATTAAGAAATACAAAGTTCACCCTGAGAAATAAGGTGACAGCATCCATTGTAATCAGTGTCAACACAGTATGGAGCTGGAGGAACACAACAGGTCAGGCAGCGTCAGAGGAGCAAGAAAGTCGATATTTCAGGTCAGGACCCTTTATCAGTACTGAAGCATCCTGACCTAAAGCATCAACTTTTCTGCTCCTCTGCTGCTGGCTGGCCTGCTGTGTTCCTCCAGCTCCACATGGTGTTGATTCTGACTCCAGTATCTGCAACGTTTGCTGTCTCTTCCATTTTAATCAGCTGACATCCCTCAGTTATTTTAACAGTGGTTGTTGCCTGACTGCTCATTCCAGAAGCCAAGGGCTGCATCATATTGGAATAAGTCTGGAGTTTTGCAGTTCCTTTTGCATTGTACGGCTATCATGGAGATATACAAAGGTGTGAAAATCAATTAAACCCACTGCGTCCAACTAAAGGTGCTGCTTAAGACCCCTGCAGTAGGGTATTTATGGATTTTTAACATAGGAATTGGCAAGATTTCTCTGCCTTGATGAGAGGAAACTGCTGGAATGTGTGGTTGCTCAGACGTCATCACTGACTCTCAACTTTTCCTCTGCACCAAAAACATCCTCTTCTGCTGGTACTTGCCTCATGTCAAACCTCTGGTGAATCTGGACTTGACATGTCTCTGAAACTAATTCCACTGTTTTTTGAAAGAAATAGCTCCTCAACCTCTGGATGAGTTGTTCAGGCATTGTGCATGGGAGTTGCTCATGCAGCACGAACACTTGGTGACACCTAGCATCTCCGCTGTTCATGCGACGGGGGATGGGGGAAGAAAACATGTCACGGTCAAGCCAATACCAGTGACAGAGGGTTAACTTGAAACAACCTTTATGATTCCAGGAACGTGGGCGAAAAAGTAAGATCTTTGGATCGAACAGCACTCTTCACTTCCCTGGGAATTTCTAAAGCAGTCTCATCTTAGGAAGTAATTTTGTGATGTCAGCAGTTTTCCCATACGATTATTTCCCAGCAAATACTCATTGGCAGACTTTGTGTTAATTTGTGTATGTGATATCTATGTTGGCCTCAAGCAGCTACGGTTTTATATGGAATATGCGAAGTCCCAGCACTCGCGATCAGGCTGGCATAGGTAGATTCTTGACAAGGGAGGGAGAACGAGGTGATTAGGCAGGAATTTGCAGTTGTGAACAGAATCAAATCAGCTATGATGTTAGAGAACGCAAGGGGCCAAATGGCCTGCTGATTCAAATATCTGTATATTTTTATCTGGCAAAAACATCAAATTGGTGTAATTTAGTAGGCTCTGAGCTTTGGTTTGCGCAATTCTTTAAAACTAAATTGCATTTTGGAATGCAGAGAGGTTAAGATTTCTTTTTTGTAGAAGGTTGAGGCAAGAAATGCTTTGTAACAGGAAGTGGTTCACATAAAGACAAACCAATGGGTCTTTGAGGGAAAATTAGCTCAATTTTATTGAGGCACAGAAGGTCACAAGGCTATAGAGTGAGAATATGATTACTTGTATATTATTCTAGCAAAGAACCAGCGCAGATGTAATGGAACAAATAGCCACATTCTACAATACTCACCCCTGCCTTCTCAAGGGCAGTTAGGGACAGGCAACAAACGCTAGGCAGTCATTGACACCATGAATGAATTAAAAGAAAAATAACTTATTTGTGTCTTTCTCTACTTTTTTTTCTTATCAAGTAATTGTACCAAAAATCTTTTTTTTAAAGAAAACGCTATTTTGTTCAAAATGCAAATAATACCTTGATTTTCATCTGGCTCTTTAAGAATCCACCGTAAATAAACTGGAGCCCAGTTTCCTGCTGCAGTGTTTTTGAATTTCCATTGTCCATGGTGCTTGGTTATTCAGCTGCTTGGAGGCTGCAGACAGTGTTCCCACTATCCCACCTGCTTCAGCATAACATCACTGCTTCCTCTTGTACAAATACTTCGAACCCTTCCAAAGCAACTCACCAAAACACCACCTGTGCTAAAAATAAAAGGTCACTGAAGTTTTACCAAAACAGCAGGACATCAGGTGCATTTCTTCTTTTGTCGAGTTTGTACAGCTGCCTTCCTTATTTTGGTGCAGTGGTTACTGCACATTGCCCTTTGCCCTTTGCTTGGGTGTATGCCTTTATATCGTGCTGATTTGCAGAGAAACTGATTGCTTGCTTCACCATGCGCATAATAATCCATGTTACTCTGATAACCACATGCAAATTTGTGTTTTCTGTCATCTTTTAAAATTCATGGTAAGGATAAAAGAGATAAGTGCAAGATTGGACCATTTGACCCCTCTGTCGAGAACCATTATCCATAAGGTCATGGCTGATGTGATTGTGGCCATAATTTCACTTTCCTGTCTATCCCCTATAACCCTCAACTCCCTTGTTGATTAAAATAAGATTACTCTAATTCAGTTTTGAATATAAACAATGACACATCTTTTACCAGTCTCTTGGGAAGAGAATTCCAAAGATTAACAGCCCAAATAGGAAAAATTCCTCCTCTCTCTCTTAAATGGGAGACCCCTTGTTTTGAAACTCTGACTCCTAGTCTTAGATTCCCCCTCAAGGGGCAACATCCCTATAGCATCTACCCTATCAGGCCCTCTTTTTTTTGAACAGTTGTTGAGAGTAAAGTTAATCTTAATTCAAATTGCAAGTGATTTTCAGTATCAAGTATATTGATCTGTAACACTGCAAGTGTCAACATTGCACAGAGTGCTCAGTCATCCATAGGATTCTAGTATTTTCAAAGTGGTCTTATTGCCAGCACCCTGAGTGAATAAAGACACTGAACAATGGTTCAGGCACACCAGGCTGTCACAAGGGTACTTGCCTAGGCATGTGAGGCGAGGAACCAGTCAGGACTGAGGAGATGGTAAGAGTACAAAAGACCAGATGGACTGATTATTGAAAGAGACTGTGTGTCATGATGTGGACAGAAGCAAAAACAATGGCATTGGGCCAGGCCACGTGAGTAGGACTTGTAATGATAGCCTCCTCTTTTCTGTACAGTCGTGAAGAATACTACAACAGACACTTCACAAACTGCATAAAAACTGAAAGCACGAGGGCATATTACAAGGACAACGTTTAAATAGTTTCTTTCGAAAGGAAGGCATCAATAATGTAGGTTATGTTTCTGGATTGTAGTTTTGAGAAAGTGCTTATTGTAATTTTTTTTCGATGGTAACATTAGTGTAGCATTGAGCCATGAAGCCTAGAAGGTTGCAACTTTGACTCTTGATTTATGTTGAGTTTGCAGATATTTATTCAGATCAGCAAATTGGTCCTGGACTAATTGCCCTTGACTAGAAAGTCCATGGTAAATAATGACAGAAACAGGGTTTGTTGTCATACCCCTTCTAATTGATTAGCCTACTGACCCTTGCTGTCTAGGGTCACAAGAAATATGAGCGGGTTACTGAAAACTAATGTAAGTCACTGCCTCAGGATTGTTTTAAATCCTGCATGAAGTAAAAGGTCCCATGGTATTATGTGAGAAATAGCAGAGGGAGTTCTCCCCAGTATTTTGGTCACTGTTCATTCATTAAACGACATCACTGAAAGCAGATTTTTAATCACTTATTTCCTAGCTGTGTGTAGAAACCCATACAGAAATTGGTTCCTATGTTTCTTACTTGGAAACGTTGAAAAAGTGCCAAAAAATCTTTGATTAGATTTATAGCAGGGGTCGATTAACTGTGAGGTACTAAGAATTTGGGAATTTGTGTATAATGGTAGGAATATAGAGCTGAAACAGGGGATCAACCATTGGATGATGCAAGCTTTAAGGGCCAAACGGCCAACTCCAACACATGCTGTTTATGTTGCTTATTAGTGCAAGTCTTATTATTGAGGCACCTGCAGCTATCATAAGTTGGTTGAAGTGCGTGAGGCTTGATGAAGGGCAAGGTACTGTAAAGAATTGTCTTTTGTGGACTAGTAACAAATTGCTGGAGAAATTCAGCAGGTCTGGCAGCATATGTGGAGAGGAAGACAGAGCTAATGTTTTGAGTCCAGTGTGGTCCCTCTTTGGAACTGAGAGGAGCTGGAGCTGGAACTAGAAAGTGCTTGCCATTTTAACAAACACCTTGTTCACATTCTGACATTTCCATCCTTGGCCTGCCACAGCGTTCCAGTGAAGTTCAATGAAAACTGGAGGAACAAAACCTCTTCTCAGGTGCTTTAGGACCTCTAAGACTCAATGTTGGGTTCACACCTTCAGGGTAGGATCTCTGTCCTTCTTTCATTGCCCCCACACCCCCCACCTTGTCTGGCTGCATCTTGTTTGTGTTTTGTTGGCTTCACTGAGTGGATCTGTTTTCTCCTTTTCACTGCCAGCATTTACACCTATTTTACATCTTTATCTCTCTTTTACCACCGTTATTACTGTCTTTGACTTTTGTCTGGGCGCACACTCAATCTGTTCCACTTGCTGCTCCTTTCTCTCTGCCTACAGTATCACAAACGGTATTTTCCAACTCCTTTCCATCCTGAAGAAGTCAGCCTGGACTTTAAAGGTTAACTGTGTTTCCATCGCCACACCTGAGTTTTTCCAGCACTTCATTTTCATTTCAGATTTCCAGGGTATTTTCTTTGTCTTATTGTCTTTTGTGAGGTGTCTGAAAATGAAGAGTAAATTGCAGTTGTGTTTTGGAGAGGCAGGGACCAGTGTAACAAAGTGTATTCAGTCTAAAGTCTCCAGTCCAGCTTTGGAAGCACCAAAGTACCTGAGCTTTACTGTGACAGACTAATGTAAACTCTAGCAGAGGGGTGAGGTTGCTTTGCTAACTTCTTGTTTGTTAGTTGAGAACATGTGAAACACTGGTGACAGCTATGCTGATAACATCAGCACTATTATTAACAGTATCAAGTGAATAATAATGAAGTGCACTGCTGTGTGGAAGCTGCCCTGTGGAAAAAGCTGTGGGTGTTACAGCTAACAGCTTCAAGGTTGATGTGCACAGCCTGCGAGCAGCATGCAGGAAACGAGTCTAGGGGAGGTGATGTAATTAGGAAGCTGATGAGGCAGAGAAATTGTGATTGGCATCTAAAGAGAGCTCTCTGGCACATGCCATTGTTCCATGATGTTAATGTTTAACCCTTTTCAGTGCCTAATGCCTCTGTGTGTTGCAACAGTAGAAAAGCACAGAATGGCAGGCATCAATTCTAGAGTGAGAGATAATGGGAACTGTAGATGCTGCAGAATCCGAGATAACAAAGTGTGGAGCTGGATGAGCACAGCAGACCAAGCAGGATCTCAGGAGCACAAAAGCTGACATTTCGGGCCTAGACCCTTATCAGCAATTCTAGAGTGTGTGTGTGCTCAGTGCTGCCTCCTAATTTTACCCATAAGGAAAGGAATCGGGTGAAATGCAAAGGGCCGGATTGCCCTGCTTCCAGCATTGGATTCCTCAGCTGCAGCATCAGGAAAAATGGAGTGGAATTTTTGTAGTCCTCTCCAGCTACCACTCGAACCTTCTCTTAAGGTTACTTTTTAGGCACCAAATAACATTGTGCATTTAAATAGCGCTTTTAACCCAAGATGTTTCGTGAATATGTAGAAGTTGACAGCATTAGTTTGACTGCCATACCCTCACAATGGGAAGGGATCCGTGCAATAAATTGTAACTTCTGCTTGGATTTATGCAAGATTTAATGTTGGAAGCAGTCTGACACTGCAGCAGTGTGTTTTAAAAGTTCTAAACTAACGAGTTTTGAGAAGATTTATAGCTCAGGTTGAGTTTCTGGATGTGAGTTTGCTCGCTGAGCTGGAAGGTTAGTTTTCAGACGTTTCGTCACCGTTCTAGGTAACATCATCAGTGAGCTTCCGACGAAGCGCTGGTGTTATGTCCCGCTTTCTATTTATCTGTTTAGGTTTCCTTGGGTTGGTGATGTCATTTCCTGCGTTGGTGATGTCATTTCCTGTTCTTTTTCTCAGAGGATGGTAGATTGGCTCCAAATCAATGTTTTTGTTGATCAACAAACACATTGATTTGGAGCCAATCTACCATCCCTGCGAAAAAGAGCAGGAAATGACATCACCAAAGCAGGAAATGACATCACCAAAGCAGGAAATGACATCACCAACCCATGAAAACCTAAACAAAAATAGAAAGTGGGACATAACACCAGCGCTTCGTCAGAGGCTCACAGATGATGTTACCTAGAATGGTGGCGAAACGTCTGGGAACGAACCTTCCCGCTTTGTGAACCAGCTTACATCCAGAACTCAATAAAGACCCACTCTTTTGTGGACCGAGAAGAGGAGAGCACGACTGTGTTGGAGGTGGAAGGAAGACGTTGGGTTGGCTGTGCACCCTTGCAACCGGTGGATCTTAATGCTGGCTTCGGCCTAACGCTGGTTCAGGGGAGCAGCCAACCTGCAACGATGGCTGCTGCAAGTGCTCGTGCCCCAGGTCAGGGGGTCCAGAACACCATCTGCGTTTCCATGAAGAAGGTGGATGAAGGTGCACCTGTGGACCGCACCTTCTTCGTGAAGAGGGTCCTGTTGGACTGTTGTGGGTTCACTGCTGCGGACTTGTACTGCCTGCAGTATTTCCCTGGAGGAGGTTTCTACGATGTAACCTTCAGGAGTGCCAAGCTTTGCGAGCGCTTCCTGGAGGTTTTCAAGGAGGGCCCCCTCTCTGTATTGACCGCTGTCCCGCTGTTTGTGATGCCAGCGCAGAGGAGCCGTATGGTGACTGTACACATGTACAACCCACATGTGCCAGCAGTTGATGTCCTGACCTTCCTCGGAAGGTACGTGAAGGTGGAAGGGGACCTAACTGACATGGTGGACCCCTTTGGCATCTGGACGAGTAAGAGGCAGGTCAAGGTGACGCTGAGGATGGGTGCAGACGGGAATGTCGCACACCCACCGTCCAGCTTCGCGATCGGCGGGAGCAAGGGCTACCTGACCTATGCAGGGCAACCTAAAGTCTGCCATGCCTATGGTAGGTCAGGTCACGTGGCGGCCGACTGCAAAGCCACCATCTGCAGGAACTGCAGGGTGGAGGGACACCTTGCAAAGGATTGCCCACGAGAGAGAAGCTGCAACCTTTGCTGGGAAGCAGGCCACCTCTATAGGGCATGCCTGTGGCAGGGGACCACCTACGTGCAGGTCGCCGGTGGGGGCAATGCGGGGCAAGCCCCCCTGAGGAGAGGAAGGCACCATGGCCCTGCAAGGAGCCCCCCCAATGTGCAGGAGGGCCAGGTTGTGCAGGAGGGCCCAGCCCCGCAGGATAGACCCGAGGCCAGCAAAGCGCCCCTGCAGGCTCCGCTTCCCCCACCGACAACCCGGAGTCGATGGAGGAGGCGACAGGTGACCCAGGGGAGTGGACGACGGTCCAGAAACCGAGGAGGAAGGCGCGCCAGCGGGCCCAGGCACCGCAACCATCAGGCGGGAAGAGGCAGCTACAGGGGGGCTATAAGAGCTCCTCTGACGAGGGAGATTCGGAGGAGGCCCGTCCAAAACAGAAGCTAAAGATCTCAAGGGAGAAGGAAAGCAGCAGCCCGCTTCCAGGTGACGGGAGGGCCCCCCAGAACGTTCAGGCGGGAAGGAGGAAACAGCGTGTCCCCAGCCTGACCCAGAGCCGGACTCTCCTGCCTCCGTACCCCCGACGGGGAGATGCCATCCAGAACGCAGCGTGGACGGTTTCCTGAGCCCGGAAAGCGTCCAGCAGTTAGCCCAGGCAATTGGCATGAAGGGACAGATGGAGGGGCTGGACCTTGGACTTGGGGATGGTACTGCGGTCACTGCCCACAATGGGGGTACGAGTTGCGAGCATTAATGTGCGCAGCGTCAAGTCCACCGCAAGATGTGTGTCCACGTTGGCCTACCTGACCGCCGTCAAGGCGGACCTCCTGTTTCTGCAGGAGTGCGGGATACCGCACCTCGGCAAGTACGGGAAATGGACCGGCACCTGGACCTGTGGGCCTTCGATCTGGTCGGGGAGTAATGGCTGTCGCTCCTCGGGCCTGGCTATTCTGCTGCGGGGGCACAACTTCACCATCTCTCAAGTTCAGGAGGTGGTGGGGGGTGGTGCCTCCTAGTGGCAGATGTCACCTACAGGAACGCTGCCCTGAGGCCGATCAACGTGTACGCCCCAGCGGTACGGAGTGAGCGGTTGGCCGTCCTGCAGCGGCTTCCACCCCTGCAGGCTACGTCCAGGCCGGTCATCCTAGGCGGAGACTTCAACTGCATCATTGATGCAGATGGAAGATCCAGCGTGGGGACAGCGGGTGGGGGGAGTCAACTGGACGTCACGTCCAGATTCCTGATGGGCACGGTGAAGGACGCCAAGCTGCTCGACGTCTTCAGCACCCCTGCAGATGGAGCACAGCGGAGATACACCTGGTCGCGGCCAGACGGGTATATCTGCTCAAGGATAGACTTCCTGTTTGTGTCACGGGCGTTCTTGGTCAGGTCCACTGGCGTTGAGCCGGTGTTCTTCTCTGACCACTGCCTCTTGCTGGCCGACTGTCACTTACAGGACGACCAGCAGGCCGGCAAGGGAACGTGGAAACTCAACACGACTCTGTTGACCCCAGAGAATGTCGAGGAGCTTAAGAGGGAGTACACCGGTTGGAGAACCATGAAACCCCTCTTTGAGTCTCCGGGCGACTGGTGGGGGACGGTGAAGGAGAACGTCAAGAGGTTCTTTGTCCTCGAGGGTGTTTGGAAGGCAAGAGAGAGGCGGGGAAAGCTGTTGCGACTCCAGAAAAGGATGCAGAACCTGCTCCTTCTGCAGTTGATGGGGGTCAATGTCACGGAGGACCTCCATGAGGTGAGGGGCCAGCAAGCCTCGCTTTTCGCCACGGAGGCCTCCAGGATAATCTTCCGGTCCAGGGCCCACTCCGTGGAGCAGGACAAGACGTGCTCACGTTTCTTCCTTCAGAAGGTGCACAAAGAGAGCTCTGTGCTTAGCCGGCTGAAGGAGGACGACGGCTCGGTGACGTCGTCGCGGCCCGACATTTTGAGGATCAGCAGATCCTTCTATGCTGGACTATACGACGCGAAGCCCACGGACAGCACGGCTTTCCGAGTCGTTCCTGTCGTCTATCACGGAGGTCTTAGACAACGGCACGAGGGAGTGGCTGGACCAGCCGATATCCCTGGACGAGCTGACCAGAGCCCTCAAGTCCTTGGAGAGGAATAAGACTCCCGGGAGCGACGGCTTACCGGTCGAGCTGTATTCCGCTGTGTGGGACCTGGCCGGCCAGGACCTGCTGGAGGTGTACGATAGTGCACTTCGGGCAGGGGAAATGTGCAAGTCTATGAGGAAGGGCATCATCACCCTCATTTACAAGAGGAAGGGGGAGAGGGAACAAATTAAGAATTGGCGTCCCATTTCACTATTGAACGTGGACTACAAAATCTTGGCCAAGGTCATTGCCAACTGGGTCAGGTCTGTCCTGGAGTCGGTGATTCACCCTGACCAAACCTGTGCTGTGCCAGGCAGGAAGATCACCGAGAGCCTCGCGCTCATCAGGGATACGATCGCCTACGTGCAGGACAGGCGGGTGGACACCTGCCTCGTCAGCCTTTACCAGGAGAAGGCCTTCGACAGGGTCTCTCATGCTTACATGAGGGACGTCCTCTCCAAATTGGGGTTCGGCGAGGGCATCCGCAATTGGATCCAGCTGCTCTACACAAACATCGTTAGCGCAGTCTCGATCAATGGGTGGGAATCGGACAGTTTTCCCGTCAGATCTGGAGTCAGGCAGGGCTGCCCGCTCTCTCCTGCCTTGTTCGTGTGCTGTGTGGAGCCCTTCGCCGCATCTGTCAGGAAGGACGTGAGCCTGAAGGGCGTGACTATCCCAGGCAGCGGAGGCCTTCTGGTCAAGACCTCCCTGTACATGGACGATGTCGCCGTCTTCTGCACCGATCGTCGGTCGGTGAGTAAGCTGTTGGACATCTGCGGCCAGTTTGAACTGGCCTTGGGTGCCAAAGTCAATAGGGGTAAGAGCGAGGCCATGTTCTTCGGGAACTGGGACGACCGCTCCTTCGTCCCCTTCACCGTCAGGACAGACTACCTGAAGGTGCTGGGGTGTTTGGTTCGGTGGAGCTGGGGTGTGCACTAAGACTTGGGAGGAGCGTATCACCAAATTGAAGCAGAAGCTGGGCAGGTGGATGCTCCGGTCCCCCTCCATCGCGGTTAAGAACCTGGTTGTCAGGTGCAAGGGGCTTTCGGTACTGTTGTATGTGGTGCAGGCCTGGCCTATTCCCTGGACCTGCGCCGCTGCAGTCACCCGGGCCATCTTCCACTTCATTTGAGGGTCGAGGATGGACCGGGTGCGCGGGGACACCATGTACAAAGACCTGGAAAATGGGGGAAAGGGCGTACCGAATGCCTCCCTCGCCCTGCTGGCTACCTTTGTGTGCGGCTGCATCAAGCTGTGCATAGATCCTCAGTACGCAAACACCTAGTGTCACTACTTACTGAGGTTCTACCAGTCCCCGGTGTTGCGAAGGATGGGCTTGGCCTCGTTGCTGCGGAACGCTCCGAGTAGTTGGACCGTCCCGTACCACCTGTCCTTCGTGGAGAAATTTTTGAAGGGAAACACCTTTGACCACAAGGCCGTCAGGCAGCGGTCAGCACGTATTATCCTCAAGACCCTTCGGGAAAAGGAGAGGGTGATCCCATCGTGTGGTTCCCCATGCAGACTGCCAAAGTCGTTTGGCAGAATGCTTCATCGCCAGAACTTTCAGACAAGCACAAGGACATTGCTTGGCTGGCGGTGAGAGGGGCTCTGCCAGTGAAATCCTTTATGCATGCCTGGAATCTCTGCGCCACCGCACGCTGCCCTCGAGGCGGCTGCGGCGGGGACTAGACTGTCAGGCACACTCCAGAAGGAGGTGATCATGCGCAGGAGGTCTGGAGGGGGATGCAGTGGTATTTGTTGAGGTTCGTCCCGAGCAGCTCCGTGACGCGGGACTCCGTGCTCTACGGGCTGTTTCCGGGGACGCACACCGAGACCAACATCAACTGTGCCTGGAGGACCATCAATGTGGTGAAAGACGCTCTTTGGTCTGCCCGCAACTTGCTGGCCTGCCAGCTGAAAGAACTGACCCCAACCGAGTGTTGCAGACTGGCGCACTCCAAGGTCCAGGACTACGTGCTGAGGGACGCGCTAAAGCTTGCGGCAGCCGCCACCAAGGCGCGGTGGGGAAAGACCACGGTATGAAACCCCTCGTCCAGAATAGAAAAAAGGGCCCTATCTGGTAACTGGACCCAGCTGGCGCCTTCCCCAACTGGTCAGGTGGCCAACGGGGACTGTGCGGGGTGAGGACTGCCGGGGTATTTATTTTGCTTTGTTTTTCCTTCTTTGTTTTGTTTTTGCCTTTAGTTGGTGTATGTACCCCCAGGTAACCCGGAGCAGCTGGGTAGGTGTGTCAGTGTTTTTTTTGTACATTCCATGAATAAAGTATATTTTTTCAAATTAAAAAATGGTGATGAAATGTCTGAAAACTAACCTTCCAGCTCACGAGCAAACTCACACCCAGAAAGTTCTAAACTAATTGCAACGCAAGTATTGAACCATACTATTTAAGTGGTGCCAAAAAGCTTTTAATGAGCACTAAATTTGAAAAATGCTTGTCTTGCATTCTTTGGTTATGTGCTAGAATTGCAAGAACTTTTGTCATTTCAGAGGTAGAATGGAATCTGTTCTAAAACTCATTCATCTGTTTGAAGATAAAAATAAGAAGCAGGAGTGGGCCATTCACCAGCTTCATCTCAGTCTGCCATTTTGATAAAATCATGACTGAACTAACTAAACCTTAAATCCATACTTGTGCTTGCACTGATCACCTAGTAACCCCTTGATTACAAAGAATCCTACGTTGGTGGGAAATGTCTGTTATCTGCTACTAGCCTCGTGTTTGAGCAATCTTAAGATCACTTCATTCTTTCGAAGCACTAAAACCGTAAAGGATTTCAATTGTTGTGATGCATAAGGAGATCATTCAGCCCACTGTGTCTGCATTGACACTGAGCCAAATTACTCCATGAGCCAATCTCCTGACTTTCCTTGTATATTGCTTCTATTCAAATCACCATTTAATAACCTTTTAAATGCATCAGTTGAACCTGCCTCCACCACATTTCCAGACAGTGCATTTCCAGAGCTGCATTTAGAAGTTGTTTCTCTCACGTTTTTTTGTAGAACATTTTAAATCTGTGCCCTCTTGACCCCCCTTATGAGTTGGAACAGTTTCTCCCTGTTTACCAAGTCTAGGCCCCTTCATGATTTTGAAAACTTCTATCAGGTCTGCTTTGGCCTTCTGAAGAAGAACAAACCCAACTTCTTCAATCTATCCTCATAACTAAAGTGTCTCATCCCTGCAAGTATTTTGGGATGGGAAGAGTGGACTCCACTGCAAACCTTTATACCTCTTGAAAACAAACCCTTAGCTATTACTTGTGTTTCTTGTCATGCAAGCAACTTTGGATTTACATTGCTACTGTCCACTTTATTCCATGAGCTATAACATTGTGTTCTTTACAATGGCTACACAAGTAAGTGTTTAAATAATTAAAGAAACTGTGTGTCAATAGACATTGTTTATATGTATCCTTGAGTTTCAGTATGTACAACATGCATTGAGGCCTTATAAGCATGCTTGATAGTCAAACCAGATTCCTTTAGTTTCAATATCCATTACACTAATTGAAATCGCTCCTGAAAGCAGTTGTATTTGCAAATAAATAGTTGGCCATTTAGGCACAATGTGACATTTCTTCCTGGTTTATGGACCTTCAGAATTCTGACAAAGAACAGTTGATACTTGATCATTGCGTATAATCAAGGCTAAGATAGAACTGGTAACTCTAACAATTAAATCATGTTGCTCCTGGTAAGCGTAACTCTGTGTTCAATCTTCACTCAGCTCAGCTGGGGTAATGGTACATGTGCTTCACTTGGGTTCTGTATCCATTTGGCTAGAGAGAGGTATTTAGTATCTGTTCTGGAAATCAGTATGTGGATTTGAATGGTGCAGCTTTGAAGAATTGAGAGCTCATTGCTTCCAATGCACAAACACATATTGTATTACTCATAATCTATTTGAATGATGGAGCAGGCTTGCAGGGCTGAATGGCCTGCTGTGCCTGTGATTGGTTGAGAGAGTTGGGGTCTGTGGGTGAGCCACTTTTCAAAATGGCCAACAAAATTTGGAACTAATTATCACTGAGCAAGAAACTAGAGATTTTATTCTGACTTGAATAAATATACTCCCCATCTCTCCCTCCTCTCCCCACCAGCCCCTGCCCCCACAACACTTTCTGACTCCGGGGGTAGTTAAATCTCCCTGTGATTTAATGAGATTTTAATCTGCTTTGATGAATGAAAGTATAAAAGTAATCTCTTGTCATCTATCACGTGCAGCTCTGTGTACAAACAACATGTGATGTGTTTAGGCTCTGACCCTTTCTTTAGGGAGCTCAGACTATGATTGAAATAACACTGAAGATGGTTGGATTTGGTGCATCATTGTCAAATTGCAGATTTAAATCCCAGTCTGAGACGACACGTGAATGCACGGGGCTGAGGGACCTTTGTTTGAAAGCAGCTGGGTTAGTCCCATGAAAGCACATTTTGTCAACAATCCTGAAACCCCATACAATCCGTGCAGGCAATGCACAAACTCCTGATTTTTGCAACTCTGTTGACAGAGAAAATCATTGAGACGTTGTCTGTAATAGCCAAGGTGTGTGTACAGTTCATCGCCTATTTCCTAAAATAAAGTGAGCATTAAATTATCTCATCAAGTACTGAATAAATTTGGAATGCAATATTCATTCCAGTTGTATGTTTTGTTTGAAATAATGAGGTCATCTGATTCTGTGAAATGGATCTGGAGATGGGATACAGGGGCAGAAGGATCCAGACGTACAAATTTTCATCACCAAAAATAGTAAAGCCGTGTTTTTATAAGCCCATATTTTGGGGAAAAAAAAGAAACAGAAAACACCTGGAGTTCATTTAGAGACAGAATTCAAGAACAAATGTTCTGTTGAGCTTATATAGAATCTTCATACGTGACATTTGTTGATGTTAATACTAATATTGTGAAAGATGTAGAGGTGCTGCACAACCTGATGTCAGAACTGAGGTTACGTATGACGCAACAAGTTCGGACACACTCTTTCTCTCCTCCTGGTAAAGGGAAGACTGAAGAATAACCTCATAGAGTTCTTTAAAATTATTGAAAGGGTTTGATAGGGTAGATATGCAGGGGATACTTGTAGAGGAGACAGAAAGCATAATTATGACATACTCACTAATAAGTCAAATATAAAATTCAGGAAAAGCTTTGTTGCCAAGAAAATAGCTAAAATATAGAGCTTGTGGACAGAACACTTTACATGTATAAAGCACCTTTTTAACACAGTGCACTATCCCAGGATGCTTAACAAGATCATTATCAATAAATAACGTGGAATATTCAATTTTTAAAAAACGCAGAATTAGGAAGGCTGAAAGGGACCATGAAATGCCTTTAGCAAACAGGGTCAGTTAGAATCCCATGGCTTTCTATGCATATATTAGAAGGAACAGGGTAGCAAGGGAAAGAGTAGGCCCACTCAAGGACAAAGGAGGGAAGTTATGCGTGGAGCCACAGGAAATGGGAGAGACCCTTAATGAGTACTTTGTTTCAGTATTCACTGAGGAGAAAGACAATCTTGATGTTGAGGTCAGGGATAGCATGTGAATACTCTAGTGAATGTCAGAATATTAAAGGAGGAAGTTTTGGGTATCCCAAATTGCTTTAAGTTAGACATGTCCCCGGGACCAGATGGGATCTATCCCAGGTTGCTGCAAGAGACAAAGAAAGCAATAGTTGGGGTTTCAGCAGATATTTTCACATTCTCCTTGACCACAGGTGAGGTTCCAAAGGACTGGAAATTACCCAATGTTCCCTTGTTTAAGAAAGGAAACGGGGATAATCCAGGAAATTATAGGACAGTGAATCTGACATCTCTGGTGAGGAAGGTCTTGGAGAAGGTACTGAGGGACAAGATATCTGCACATTAGAAAGAAAATGGACTAGTTAGCCGACAGGCAGTGTTGTTTTGTATGGGGAAGGTTATGCCTCGCCAACCTGATTGTCACTCTTCAAAAAATTCAAAGGTAATTGATGAGGAAAGAGCTGTGGATGTAGTTTTTATGGACTTTAGCCAGGATTTGATAAAGTCCCACATAGCAGATTGGTACCAAACCTGAAGTCACATGGGATTCAGTGTGGGTTGGCTAGAGGGTACAAAACTGGCTTGGTCAGAGAAGACAGAGGGTTGCGGTGGAAGGGTGTTTTTCAGACAGGGATTAGTCTTAGCTCCTCTGTTGTTGGTAGTGTATATAAATGATTTGGAGGAAAATGTGGATGGTCTGATTAGCAAGTTTCCAGATAACACGAAGCTTGGTAGAGTTGCTGATAATGCCAACAATTGTGAAAGGATACACAACGATATAGTTAGATAGATTGGCAACATGAGCATGGAAATGGCAGATGGAGTTTAATCCAGACAAATGCGAGATGATGCATTTTGGAGGATCAAATTTAGGTGTGAATTGTACTGTTAATGGCAGAACCCTTAGGAACGTTAACATACAGACTGATCAGGCCATGCAGGACCACAGTTCCCTAAAAGTGTCAATACAGGTGGCAAAGGTGATTAAGAAGGCATATATAGCATGCTGCCTTAACTGTCTGGGGCGTAGAGTACAAGAGTTGCCAACCCAGGTTGCAGCTGTATAAAACTCTTGTCAGGCAACATTTGGAGTATTGTGTGCAATTTTGGTCTCCACGTTACCAGAAGAATGTGGAAGCTTTGGAGAGAGTGCAGAGAAGATTCACCAGGATGCTGCCTGGCCTCAAGGGCATTGACTGTCAGGGACAGTTAAAAAGAATAGGATTGTTTTCATTGGAAGGATGGCAACTGAGAAGAGGCCTGATAGAGGTGTACAAAATTGAGAGGCATGGATAGGATGGATAGCCAGAGGCTTTTTCCCAGTGTTTGAAGTTTCAATTACAAGGGAACACAGGTTCAAGGTGAGAGGGTGAAAGTTGAAGGGAGATAAGCAAGGAAGGTTTTTCATGCAGAGTGTGGTGGGAGCCTGGAATGCACATGCCAGAGGAGTATGTGGTGAAAGTAGGTACGTTGGCGACATTTAAGAGGCATCTGGATGGTTACATGAATAAGGAGGGGATAGAAGGTTGTGGACCAAATAAGGCATAAGGTTTGTTTCCCTTTAGTCAGGCATGATGATCAGCACAGGCTTGGAGGGCCAAAGGGCCTGTTCTTGTGCCATACTTCTCTTTTTTTGTTCGTTTGAAGTTTAGCACTTTGTATTTTAATCAATTCTTTTATTGCCCCATTGTAGCTATCAGTCACTAGATATAGCTGTTAGTTCTGTGGTCATTTGGTGTAATGTCAAAGTTAGCTGCACTCTTTAATAGTTTAGTTGATACTTCATGGAGCAGCAGCCTCCTATCCCCTTGCCTAACCCTTATTAACTATATAGCAAAGTTACCAAAGCTATTTTCATGTTGGGCTTGAGTTACAGGCAATCACATTGATGCTTCCAGTGGCTTTGGAGACACAAAGTAAACTTCTAATCCCCAGAAGTTCCTTTCTCTTCAGTGGGTAATCTTGGCAAATACCGTTGCCCCTAGCCATGAAAAATTTAAATGGCAAGACGACAGGTCCAATACAGTAAGCAGATTAAGTAGAAAAACATTCTTGGGAGATCTGCAGGGGAAAGCAAAATTTCCAGTCAAAAATCTAAATAGATTCAATTCAGTTGATTGAACTCATGGATTCACTAAATTGTAACTAATATTGGCAGGGAATGGTTTTGAGCAGCAGTGATTGGAGGGGGATGAGTAGCAAGATGTAGCCTCAAGATGTAGAGTCAGATACTTTAGAGACTTTTAAGCAACTCTTGGGTAGGTACATGGAAGATAGTAAAATGTAGATTAGATTGATCTTAGTAGGATAATAGGTCGGCACAGCATTGTGGGCCAAAGGGCTTGTACTCTGCTGTACTATGTTCTATGTCCTTAAAATACAAGTAGAACAGTTTTTCTTTGGAAGGCAGGTAATAGGATGAAAAGGAAGTAGTTAAAATCCTGAGGGATGTTAACAGGACCTCAAAAAGCACTCCACCTGTGTGGGAAAATTGAAGAAATGGGAAATACTTACGTATTTCACAAGTTCTCAAAGTGCCTGACAGCGATTCTTTTGGATTGACCCACTGTTGTAATATAGGAAACATGGAAGCCAATTTGAATTCCATTAGATCGAACAAACAGCAGCGAGACTATATTTTTGATGCTCTTTTTAAGATATTGATATTAGCTTCAGATTGCTGGGAAGAGTTTTCATGCTGTTCAGATAGGATCATATATGGCCACCAGGAAGAGCAGTTGATTTCATGTCTCGCCCTACAAAATCCCTTTGCCAGTGCAGCAACTCCTCAGCATTGCTCAGGGAGGTCAGCCTAGATTTTGTGTTCCGAGGTGGGACTTGCTGACTGAAGTGAGTCTGTGAACCACTGACCCCTCCAGAGCAGTTTATGCTTGGAAAGCTAATAAAATTACTAATGAAACAATTCTCAATAATAAGCATGTTGGGGCATAAACTAGTAACTGTGTTTGGAAAGAGCACTATATGTTTTACTTTCTGGCTGTTAAAAGTAATTAGCAATTGATTAGTGATTTCTTTTTAGGTAGGAGTTCTATTGGGAAGGAGCTATTTTGTAAATGAGTTGAACAGATACATCATTGTGAATTTTCAAATGACTAAATCCTGACCACAGTTGTTTTAAAAATATTACTTTCAATGTGTGCGACACCTAAAGCCACATATCTTGTATCTGTGACTGATCTTGCTTGGCTGATCTGCATAGTCGTCGTGTCTTGAAACCGCAGACTTTGTGAAAGGAAGAACTTGCATCCGAGCAGAGAGGAAAAAACAAGGATGACAAAGCAAGCTTTGGGTTTATAAAAACACGCTTGTCCTCCTCACTTCATATTACTAATGTCTAAGAGCTGTTTTCTTTTAACCAAAGAGTGACATCTAACTTGGAAGGAATTAAAAATAGGATGGTATTTTAATCTGCTTATTGATACAAAATCATGCTTCAAATGTTTACCCATCATAAATATATGGAAGCTGAACTTCACATTGATTGTGAACTCTTGCTTAGTATTATTTATCTACAAATAGCTTACCTGATTGGAAACTTTTTGAGTAGGTAGCATCTGTAGGAAGTAGGTCTGACTTATTTTAAATAAAAGAAAAGAATAAATTATTCACTTGAACTCCAAAGCATCCAACCCTATTTTCATTTCATGCCTAGTCAAAGTTTGGAAAATCAGCTCCAAAACCAGTCAACAGACTGAGGAGCTTAATTCATGTATTTCCAAAACCCTCATATGTTATAGTTGTAATACAAGTTATATTCATTCCTGTTTTTATTTCATGGAATCACAGATATTCAGGAACGTTTAGAACATGGAAGGTCAGTGGCCTTGGTTAGAATGAATCAATATACAGAGATTGCTATATAATTGCATCCTGTAATTGGGCCATGGTGAATTAATTAATTAAGTTTTTTTTAATTTGTCAATGCTTTGGATTCTACCTGTTTGAGATTTGTTTAGTGATAATGGGAACTGCAGATGCTGGAGAATTCGAGATAACAAAGCATGGAGCTGCATGAACACAGCAGGCCCAGCAGCATCTTGGGAGCACAAAAGCTGACGTTTCGGGCCTAGACCCTTCATCAGAAAAGGGTCTTGAAGGGTCGAGGCCTGAAACGTCAGCTTTTGTGCTCCTAAGATGCTGCTTGGCCTGCTGTGTTCATGCAGCTCCATGCTTTGTTATCTGAGATTTGTTTAGCTCTTGTTTTTCCTGCGAAAACCTGCATCCAGTTCACTCAGACTTTTTCCTATGAACACTAACTCATCAGAGACACTTGCTTATTTAAGATGCTGAATATTTCCCCTTTGGTTTGTTCCCACCTGCCTTGAGCGAAGTTTACTAATATCACCTAATCTCTGTGGTTCTTGTTGCACATTGATAGTGGCCCTGTCTCTGAACCTCAGGTTCCACCTGATGCTGAGATGTGTAATAACATCTCTGAACAGATTAATTATAAAATATCTACCACCTTATCTCAGTGAACACTTGGGGATTCTATTTAACAGCAGTCTCATTCTCTGCTACCCAGTTCATTTCCCAATAATCCAACAGTGCAGCTCCTTAGCTTACCTTCTACAGTTCTCCTTCACTCTTTAACCGTCAAAAACCCAAATTTGATGTCAGCTGCATCCTGATTTATCTTGTTTTTGTTTGCTATAATATATGAGCCATGCACTTTGCTCCTTGCAGTTAGTGACAGACCGATGTCTGGCCCATGTTCCTGCCCAGTTTTTGATTGGTGTCTCCGAAGTGGAATGGGAAGTTCTTCAATAGAATTGTGGTTTTTGTCTTGGATACCGCCTGGACCAGGCAAAAATGGGATTGGACTGAGGAAAGATTACAGCATTTGGTCACACAACTTCTGCACAGTGATGCAAGTAATCTGACAGCACTAACCTGAAGCATTTGTGATCTGTGAAGTTGGAAAATAAAGTCATTATTTAGCAATAGTTTCAGAGCCCAGTGGTAGGTTTCTGAATTTATTCAAAATTAGAATTTTGTACTTTTGTAAATATGATTAAATTGAGGGATGTTACAAAGAGAGTTGTGAGAGCATGGAATGCGTTGCCAGCAGCAGTTGTGGAAGCAAGGTCATTGGGGTCATTTAAGAGACTGCTGGACATGCATATGGTCACAGAAATTTGAGGGTGCATCCATGAGGATCAATGGTCGGCACAACATTGTGGGCTGAAGGGCCTGTTCTGTGCTGTACTGTTCTATGTTCTATGTTCTATTTCTGAACACTTCACATAGCAGAGCTGGGCCACCCTCCCAACTTCATGCTGAAGGGCAAATAATATTTTCACATGCTGTCTATTCCCTGAGCTAATGGGCAAGTTCAAATTTTATCACGATTCAACAAGTGCTATAGGAGCTATTCTGTCATAAAACTCCCCATGTAACTCCAGGAACTCAATGTACCAGGGTTGTACTTAACCAGACTTAAGTTGTAAAGTTACAGTGTGATAAGAAAGGATTGGGTAAACAAATTTGCATATCCTGTTTTTAGTGTGGTGATAACAGATATTTGTGACATGATAATACATAGATTTTATTTTGCTCTGTTTTTATATAGAGCATTGCATTGACCAGTTTGGTGGATCATTATCTAATCTTGTTGAATGTTTGCAACAGGTAACTGTAACAAATGGAATGTATAGCCATTCTCTGTTCAGCATTTCTCTCAAATACAGATTCATCCTTTCCACTCTCTTTTTATTTCAATTTTATCCTAGTGCACTTTTGTGAAATGGGCCATGACTTCTATTGAGCTGATAAAAAGCTCAACTGCAGGGACCAGTCATTCCTTGCAAAAACTAATTAAACATAGAAAATGCTCAACAGGCTAGCAAAATTGGTTAGGAGCGAAATACATTAATGTTTCAGGCTGATTACTGATCTTTTCATCAGAACTGATAACTCCCTTGACTTCACTTTGCTCTACCCTGCTCTTGTAATAGTAATTCTCACAGCTGAAGGTGTCATGAACAGATGCAACAGTTTTCCGTATATCTTTTTCCTCATTCAAGGATTCTCCCCATGGTTAACAAAGCCCTTGCTTGTCATTGTTCCATTTTCTGCACTTTCTGCTCTCTCTCCTTTTCCTTCCACATCCTCTTGTTGACACCTTCCACACTATCAGCTTCCATATTTAGTGGATGTTCCTCTGCCAATTCTGCCTCCTGCAAACGTTCAGACCTTTTCCCTACAAACACGCCCGTTCTGCATTGTGAAAGGGCCATTCCATCTGCAACAGCCTGGACCATTTTTTAAATGCCATCTCCTTATTATTGCAAGTGCAAGAGTTGCCACATTTCTTTTTAACCTCTTCTACCTCCAGGTGAATCTGTGATAGGCTGGGTTTTGACTTGGTCCTATGCCTCTGCACACAGTGCAAACCTGGGGCAGCAAATGTAAATTGGGATGACTACTTTGCAGAACAACCCTATTCAGTCTACAAACCTTTGGGTTGTTAGTTGGTTTAATTCTATGTCCCGTTCCCCATCTAAGCTCTGTCCTTGACCTTTGACACCATTCCAGTAAATACAGTGAAATGGCATTTAGCTGAATGCTCATTTATGAGAGCATCACAATTGTATCCTATTTTATTATTTTCTTGTTGAATCAACCAACAAGTCTAATGCAGGAGTTGGCCAAGGCAAGGCTGAAGCCAGCCTTGTCTGTCACTAATTGCTATCTAGTGACCCCTTCTGGAATAATAACACGTTGGATGCAGGATGGAGTCCCCTGTCAACAAATGGAACAGTGTCGCCAGCTTCGCACGTAGAGAGATATTCACTGCTGTGCTGAAGTGATCTCACTCCAGCTTGGGAAAGAGGAATTCTACTGTCAGGAAGCAAGTAAAGAAAGATATTACCTGAAAACTTGTATCTAAAATGTTTGGCAAGGAATTCCTAGCAAAATGAGTTTGTTTTTAAAAAGAACACAAGTTTTTGCGATTTAAAGTATTCTGACTGTAAGCGCAGTAGAAACAAAGTCAGCAGTGGTGACTTTCAAAGTGGGATTGGATAAATACCTGATGAGGAAGACTTCGAAGGGCTGTGGAGAAAGTGGGACTAATCATGCTACCTTCTTAGTGGAGTTATCCATTTGGCAATACCCACATTCCCTGTCAGTACCATGTCGTCTTATCTTGTAAAAATAAACTTTTTTTCAGTACTTTGGCTATTTACATTAGGCAGGGTATGGACTGTACTAAACCTCCCCAGCTTGTAAAACCCAATACCAATCATCTAGTTTTGGATGTGATTCTCGAGTTAGAAAATACTTGCTGAACAATCTTGACTGCTCTAATAACTATACTAATAGATTTATGATGATCAGTTGAGCTGAAAGCAAGGCTTATTTGGGCCTGTTAGAAAAGTCATTGACTCAAAAGTTGTTGTTCTTTGCTAATGAAACTAATAAGTTTAAGCCTGGTGTCTTTTTTTTTAAACTTACTCAAGAGCATGGGGAGTTTAACATGGTTTTTCAGTGGCAATATAGAGCATGGCAGTAAAAATGGTTTGAGATTGTTTGAAATTTAATACAATTGTATTTGCCCTGATGCATCAAGATTGAAGGTTTTGCTAGCATGTTCTTCTTCTCCGCAATACTCAAGTTCTGTGCCACCAAGACATTGATTTTGTATGTGACAAGGAGCTCGGTGGTATTGACAGCATCCTACAGCAACCCAAACGACTTACCCAAGACTGAGTCTTTCCCAAATCCTTCCTTGCCCTCGCATTAGTCTAAGCTGTTCCTTTTAATTACTAGTTTTTATTGTTGCATCCCCTTTCTTGAGAAAAGTTCCAAACGATTCCAATTTTAAAGCTGCATTCCTCGACAAACTACATCAACTACACACCACGATAACAAAGTGTGGAGCTGGATGAACACAGCAGGCCAAGCAGAGCCCTGGAAGGGTCTAGGCCCGAAACATCAGCTTTTGTGCTCCTGAGATGCTGCTTGGCCTGCTGTGTTCATTCAGCTCCACACTTTGTTATCTTGGATTCTCCAGCATCTGCAGTTCCCATTATCTCTCAACTACACACCAGTCTACATTCAGCCTGCCTCTCCCAGTAGTTTTCCTCTGCAATCTCTTCGAACATGTTGTCATCTTCCAAATCTGTCCCAATCTTTCTGACTGCCTCATATTTGAACCCCTCTTACAATCCTGAGTCTGTCCCACTTCACAGTATTTTCCTATTTTGGATCAGTCATTTCCAGCATGGCCTTTGTTCCTTTTGCTGCTTTTCTTCTCTACCATTCCCACCCAACTGATCCCTTCCTATTCACCCCTCCCTATATTCCTGATAGCCATCTCCAACCTGTTTTACCAGTCTTGCTTGTTCTCTCTATCCAAATCCACGCTATGGTTGACATTTCAGGCCTAGACCCTTCTTCAAATTTTTCTGAAGAAGGCTCTAGGCCCGAAATGTCAGCCTTCCTGCTCCTCTGATACTGCTTGGCCTGCTGTGTTCATCCAGCTCTACACCTTGTTATCTCAGATTCTACAGCAACTGCAGTTCCTCCTATCTCTCCCACACAATGGTTCATTTGTGTCTACCCTACTTTGTTGCCATCTTTCAGTCAGCCTTGGCTGTGGTGCCACTTGTAGTCAAATAGCCTGCCGGTGCTCACTTTCTGGGTTTAGTTACCAGTTGAGCAGAATGCTTCATGATGTCCAGAACACGCTGGCTGTCAGCAGCATTCAATACCTTGAGAACTGGAGAAATGTAACACGGAAGTATATGCATTCAATGTTAGCTAGGAGTGAAGGCTCTAATTGAAACACTCTTAAATTATCTTGTGATTTTTCTGGCATGGTAGTGGTTTTACATTCTGTGTTGTAGGCAGGCAGTGTGTTATAAATTAGCTGTGTTGTAAAGGTAAACTTAATGTAAGCAAAAGACAATATGAACATGTCCATCTGTTGATAACTAATAACAAGGCACAGCCTGTTGTAAAACTGTTTCATACACAGGAACCTACACTTTGCAAACAAAAGAAACATGACCAGGCATTGTCTTTTTTGAAATAACGGATGGACAATTGTTTCATTGTGCATTCCTCATGGCAACACCTTAACCAATCAGCAACCTTTAACATTTATTATACTATCATGCCACCCGTTGAAATTCGACATTTCTTTCATCAGGACAGGTGTATTTGAACTACTGATCAGTTATAAAATTCTTTTGTGGGATCTCTACAGTGTGGAAGCAGGCCATTTGGCCCATCGAGCCCACACTTACCCTCCAATGAGCATCCCACTTCGCCCCTGTAACCCTGCATTTCCCATGGCTAAGTCACCTAACCTGCTTGTCCCTGGATACTATGGACAATTTAGCATGGCCACTTCACCCTAACTGGCATATCTTTGGACTGTGGGAGGAAACCGGAGCACACAGACAAAACCCATACAGACATTGAGGGAATGTGCAGGCTTCACACAGACAGTTACCGAAGGCTGGAATTGAACCCAGGTCCCTGGTGCTGTGCGGTAGCAGAACTAAACACTGAGCCACTGTGCCCCCTTACTTTTTTTCATTGGAGCAGGACGTGCCCATTCATCCCTCAGAGTGGGTTGACATTCGGTATGATCATGGATAATCTGTTCCCCAATTCTATCTACACACATTAGCTTCAAATCATTTAGCACTTATATAATAAAAATTGGTCGCCAATTTGAAACTTTTAAAATTAACTCCAGTATTCGCAGATTTTGCCAGAGAGAATTCCAGATTCCTGCAGTCTGGTGTGTGGAAGGACTGTGTCCAAATATTTTTGCTCCTGGATGTCTCAACAATAATTGGAAGATTATATCTCTGATTGCCAGAGATCATTGTTTCTCTCTACTTGCATTATTGAATCGGTTAAAAATAGCCTGAATCAGATCACCCCTTGATATTATTTATTTGAGGGAATGCGTGTCAGATTTATGATCCTTACCTCATATTTTTATGCTTTTTAACCTTCGTACAATTCTGGCAAAGCTGTGCTGCACCCTCTCCAAGGCCAATAAATAACAATTAAAAACAGAAAATGCTGAAAAGAACTCGGGTTACGCAGCAACTGTGTAGAGAGAGGAATAGAGGGTGTTTCAGGTCTGTAACTTTTCATCAAAGCTCAAAGGTTAAACATGTAATAGATTTTGAGCAAGGGAAGAAGGAAGATCTGTGATAGATGAATAATGGGAGAGACAGAGCCAGGAGAGAATTGAGATAGGACAAGAAAGAAAACAAAATGTGCCAAAGAGAACACTTGAAAGGAAAAAACCCAAAACCAGCAGAAAGCTAAGCGTGACTACTGTTGACATCAAGGCCTCATTTGATCAGGTGTGACATCCAGGAGCCCTACCAAAATTAGAGGCCTTAGAAACTGGGGGACATAACTTTGCCCGGCACAAAGGAAGATGGTTGTGGTTGTTGGAGGTCAATCAGCCATCTCAGCCCCAGGACGTCCCCTCAGGAGCTCCTCAGGGTTGTGTCCGAGGCCCAATGACTTTCAGCTGCTTTGTCAATGACCTTTCCTCTGCTGTAAAGTCTGAAGTGGGGATGAACATTGTTATGTTCAGCACTGTTTGTGACTCCTCAGATACTGAAGCAGCCCATGCTTCATATGGCAAGACAGGGAAGAGGGAGTTATGGTCAGAATTTGTTGAACTCATTGCTGAGCCCAGAAATGTGTGAAGTTAAAAGATGAAATATTGTTACTGAAGCTTGCATTGAGCCTCCCTGAAACTGTGCAGTAAACAGAAGAGATGTATCAGCTTGAGGAGGTGGAGAACTAAAGTGACGGACCAGCTGCATGAAGTGTTGAGTTATAGTGCCCAAAATCTAAATGGTACTCCAGACTGTCAGGCTGCGGTTCTGTATAATTAAATCTAAACTCAAACAGTTCATCCACTTCACCAACACCTTCCACCCAACCTTAAGTTCACCTGGACCATCTCTAATACCTCTCTGTCCTTCCTGGACTCCTCTGTTTCCATCTCTGGCAACCACCTAGAAACCAATATCCATTTCAAGCCCCCCAACTCCCACAGTTACCTCCTCCCACCCACCTTACTGCAAAAATGCCATCCCCAATTCCCAATTCCTTCGCCTCCGCCGCATCTGCTCCCAGGATGAAGCATTCCACTCCCGTACATCCCAGGTGTCCTCGTTTTTCAAAGACCACAACTCACCCCCACCCCGCCCTCCACCAGTGATCAAGAACGCCCTCAACTGTGTCTGCTGCATTTCCTGCAACTCATTCCTCACACCCCCACCCCTGCAATAACAACCAAAACAGAATCCCTCTCGTCCTTCCTTGCCACCCCACCAACCTCCATATCCAACGTATCATCCTCCGACACTTCCTCCATCTGCAATCCAACCCCAACACCAAAGACATTATTCCCTTACCACCCTTGTCTGCTTTCCAGAGGGACCACTCTCTCCGTGACTCCCTTGTCAGCTCCACAGTCCCCTCCAGCCCCACCACACCTGGCACTTTTCCCTGCAACCGCAGGAAGTGCTTCACCTCCGTCCTCACCCCCATCCCAAGCCCCCACCTGCTAATGTGGTATACTTCATCCGCTGTTTCCATGTGGCCTCCTCTGCATCGGGGAAACCAAGCGGAGGCTTGGGGACTGCTTTGCAGAACACCTATGTTTAGTTTGCACTTAAACAACGACACCTCTCAGTCACGAACCATTTCAACTCCCCGTCCCATTCCTCAGACGACATGTCCATCCTGGGTCTCCTGCAGTGCCACAACTATGTCACCCAAAGGTTGCAGGAACAGTAACTCATATTCCACTTGGGAACCCTGCAGCCCAATGGTATCAGTGTGGACCTTGCAATCTTCAAAATCTCCCCTTCCCCTACCACATCCCAAAAACCAGCCAGCTCGTCCCTGCCTCCCTAACCTGTGCTTCCTCCCACCTATCCCTCCCACTTGCACTTCAAGCCCCACCCCCATCTCCTACCTACTAACTTCATTCCGCCCCCTTGACCTGTCCGTCCTCCCTGGACTTGACCTATCTCCTCCCTAACTCCTCACCTACACTCACCTTTACTGGCTCCATCCCCGCCTCTTTGACCTGTGAGTCTCCTCTCCAACTATCCCCTCTTCTGTCCATCTTCTATCCTCCTCCCCCTCTCTCCCTATTTATCCCAGAGCCCCCTTCTCCTCCCCCATTTCTGAAGAAGGGTCTAGGCCTGAAACGTCAGCCTTCCTGCTCCTCTGATGCTGCTTGGCCTGCTGTGTTCATCCAGCTCTACACTTTGTTATCTCTCTTCCATCTAGTCTAATTCTACAGGTAGAGAACAAATTTTTTTTTTAAGTCTTTACTTGTACCAGTCTACTGGCTTTAAATAACTTAAAGGGACCCTCAAATTTTTGACCTTTACAATTCCTCATTTGTTGTCATTCAGAAGATTTTATGTTTTAGTTCCAAAGTGAATGCTGCAATCTAGCCAGCATATGGTGTAGTGGTACTATCCCACTTCTGGGCTAGAAAGCCTGTTTCCAAATTCCACTTTCACTGGAAGTGTTTCATGACATATTCCAAACAGGTTGATTAAAAATGCTTTTTAAGTTTCATCTGCCATGGTTTTGCTCACTTGTTTAATCTACATTGCAGCTTTTTTAAAACGTTTGAAGTTAGCAAGAGAATTTTCTGTTTTAAACTTCCTTGTTAGTTAGAGAGGAAAGTGAAGCACAGATATTCATTGTGAAAACTGTCATCATGACACCTTTTAGATTTGGCAGTGTGTTATATGTGATGCAAAAGCAGTAAATGGGCTTAAATGCCATTCAAAACACTGCCCCCCTGTCCTAACCCGTTCACCCATTATCTTGCTGATCAACATAGGCTAATGGCTAAGCAATGTCTTGATTTTAACATTCCCATCCCTGTTTTCAAATCCCTTGACACTCCTTATCTCTGTAATCTCCTCCAGCCTCTCAATCCATAAAAGTCTCTAATTCTAGCTTCTTGAACACACTGGTTGTGATGGCAGTGTCATCACTGGCCGTACCTTCAGTACTCAGGTCCTATGCCTTGGAATTCTCTTCCTTAACATTTTTATAATTCATTGGATGAGGTGTCACTGGCTAGGCCAGCATTTATTGCCCATTCCTAATGAAGGGTCAACCATGTTGCTGTGAGTCTGGAGTCACATGTAGGCCAGGCCAGGTAAGAATGGTAGTTTCCCTCCCTAAAGGCATTAGTGAACCAAATGGGTTTTTACGACAATCGACAATGGCTTCATGTTCATCATTAGACTCTTAATTCCAGATGTTTATTGAATTCAAATTCCACCACCTGCCACAATGGGCTTCAAACTCTGGTCCCCAGAACATTTCCAGGATCCCTGAATTAACAGTCTAGCAATGAAACCACTAGACCATTGCCTCCACCTCTCGCCTCCTTTAAGACCTTCCTTAAAACATACCTCATTGAAATTTTGGTCATCTGTCCAAATGTCATTGTTAAGAAGCTCAGTTTGAACTTTTGCTTTTGCTTTGGAATGCTTTTGTGAGGCACTTTGGGGCATTTTGTTATGTAAAAGTGCTTTATAAATACAAATGGTTGAAGTACACCAAGAAAGATTTAATGGAGAGATCCCAGTGACTGTGATCTCTGTTGCTTGAAGTTTAAAGATTCTTTCTGCACATCGGGTAGGAAAGGGGTGGTTAGCCACTATTCACTGTTGGTGTCCAGTAACCTGTCCTCAAAAGGCCCATTGTTACATAGTTTATCCAAATCACCACTGACTAGGAGAGAATGGAAGAAAGCAAAGTGAATTGAATATTGCCATGGTCCCAGAGGACTATGGGCTAATCTGTGAGAGAGGCAGCTGCCGGTGAGTGTAACCTGAGGGTCACCATGCCTCAGGTGAGAGGCAAGGTTGAGAAGGCAAGGCCCTCATGGTGACTTCAGCCAGTATGGGGAATTGATCTCATATTGCTAATCTCTGTCTACATCGCAGAAGATGGGTTGCTTGAACTACCATGAGGATTGCAAAGACCCATGGAATCATACTCAGCTTAAGTAAAGGATTTGGAACCAGTTGAACAATGTTACATGGGTGAGAGTCATTCCTTAGCAAGGGGCTAATGCCATCAGAGAGAGAGAGAGAGCGAAACTTTGATTTCCCCACAGATCCTTGCTATGTGGATGGGAAAGTTAACACAGAAGCTCACTGATGAAGAATCAGTCAATGTGATGATGTTGTGGGGTAGTAATCTCAAACAATATATAATTGTTTTGAGATAGTGGATAGCTAGTGTAGTTAAAACAATGCAGTAATTCTATTTTCCCCAAACCAGATTTTATCAACGCTTATTTACATTGCAAATAAGCAATTAAGAAACAGATGAGACTGTAGCTCTCATTTACACGTGATGTTCCACAGACAGAACTGTTTTTTAATAAAACTAACAATTGACAATTAATCTACTCTTCCTCCACCCCCCCCCCTCCACCACCACCACCGAAAGTAAATCTTTTCTTTGCTATTCGTATCCTTACAAAGATAACAGTTTTACAGATCCTGCCACTTGCACTGAAGAATCTGTACCTAAGTATGTTTGTACCTTTGATGGGGCACCATAAGTGGCAACTTGAAAACTTTTTAGTGTACTCTTTTGAGTACATGTGACAATAAAGCTAATTCAATTCACTTTGCTACACAATCTACTCATTGGGCTTTTGCAGTGTGCAGCATCCCCAGTTCAATTACTTTCAAAATCGCAGTTTGGCCAAATTCCCACATAGATCTATTTCATCAGTTGAGGAGCCCTAACACCAAGCAAGCTCATGCCATTCTACCTTATTAGATAGAACTATGCAGCACAAAAAGATCCCATTCAGTACTACATGCCTCTGCCATGCTTGTGATAATTGCTCCATTCAGCTTTTTAAATAAAATTGCTCCATTAGTTTTGTCAAATACCATTGATATTAGATGCCACCTTGAAAGGCCACCACTTCATTGTTTGAGACATCCTGCCGCATTGGGGAAGACGAGAGAGGTTAAATTCATTTGTGTGGCTGACTCTTGCTGCCCATCTTAGACTCAAAAAGAAAATTTTGAGGCAATGGTGTAAATGAGCCATATTTAGCAGAATGGGATCTGGGTTACATGATGGAACAGCTGAGAAGCTGAATGTTCAACAAGTTGCTGCATAATCTTGATTTTCGTTGCTATGGACAGACCTGTACATTTTCTGCACTTTCTGTTGTTTCAGTGAGTGGTTCCCTATACTTTATGGATCTTGATATCAGAACAATTGCTTTTAAATTTCATAATTCTCACCTGTTGACCAAACTGAGAACTTGCGTTTCTATGAATTTAAATGTTTCCACCAAGTTAAAGTGGAATATCATGAAAATGACATGTACCTCCAACAGCAGCACTTGGGTAAAACCTGTAGCCTGCAACATTCCTTGTTGGGCCTTTAACTTCCAAGAGGGTTTTGTGTTGATGCAGACTATGCTGGAAAGTAATGCATGTTCAACAGCTGAAATTAAACACTTTTCTTTTACAGATCTTAGCCCATGGAGCAGTGCTTCCCACATTTCCCACTGTAATCCTAATTCAAGGATTCAAACTACTGTGACACTTTCCATGAGTTTTGGGAGGGGGAGGAGAAGACCTGTTGTGGAGCGTGCAACACCAGTTGGGTCCTCACCCCCTACTCCCCTCCCTCCTGCTCCCTCTTGCACGCACGCGCCTACCCCCGCACAGAGAACACTGTGGGAGCCCTGCACTCCAGAAAATCGATTTATAAGAGAACACACTTCTGTACCACTTCAATTTGAATTGGCATATCTCTTGCTTCAACCGGAGTTGAGTTGAAGTTGTGATGTTAAATGTACAGTTTGAGCAAAATGAACCATGCCACTGAATTTCTCCTTCCAGCCTTTCTTGGAAGCAGTTGCCAAAGTCACCTCTTCTGAGTTAGAAGCATTGCTGCTAAGATTACTTCACAACTATCTGTGACCTTGGTTCTTAACAGACAAACTAAAATTTACAGAACCTGCCCTTGGAAGGTGATTAAAAATCAAGATTAAATATTTACTTCACATTGACCAGAATAATTATTTGCTTTAATGTGATTCACTGCTGTAGAGCACTTGCATTTCTCAACTTGTTAATTTTCAACTGATGTGTTGTATTTTTTAATACACCTTATGATTGGACACGGTGCTAGATGTAGCCAGAAGGACTGACATTCACTCCATGGCTTGAGCATGCTTGGTGTTAGGTCCTCCATGGTTGAAGAATAGAGAAATCATTCTGGGTATCCTTTTCTGATTGGCTTCCATATTCCCACCTGGAGAAGGCATGAAAGAATCTTGAGGAATGATTGGATCGAATTTGACAGAGCTGCCTACAGCAGTCTGCTGATTCTAGAACTTGAAAAGCTAGAAACGATGTTAGTGCACAAAAGGAGGGAGGCTGTTCATGTCTGTGTTAGCTCCTTAAAAGAGCTGTTAAGTTAATCCAACTTCCACCACCAACACATGGTAGCAGCAGTGTGTACTATCTACAAGGTGTACTGCAGAAATTCACCAGAGGTGCTCAGACAGCACCTTCCAAACCCCCAATCATTTCCATCTGGAAGGACAAGAGCAGCAGAAAGAAGGGAGCACCACCCGCCTGCAAGTTCTCCTCCGAGCCACTCGCCATCCTGAGTTGGAAATATATCGCTGTTCCTTCACTGTTGCTCACTCAAATCCTGGAATTCCCTCCCTAAGGGCATTGTACGCCAATCCACAGCAGGTCGACTGCAACGGTTTAAGAAGGCAGTTTACCCCCACTTTCTCAAGGGGCAACTAGGGGCGGCCAATAACTGGTGGCCGACCAGCAACGCCCACATCCCACAAATGAATTTCTTTTAAAATGCTCTTTTCTGATAGCCTGATGGTTTGATTAAGACTTGAAGAAGAAAGCCAATTCCCTGTGAATGTAATGATGAAATCTGCTTCTCTCCCACTTTTAGTTCATTTGTTTCACGCAGGACCTGTGGAGAAAAGTCATAGTTAACATTTTGGATTGACCCCCTCTTGACCCGAAACATTAACTTTGATTTCTCTTCATAAATACTGCCAGACTTGCTGAGCTTTTCCAGCAATTGCAGTTTTATTTCTCATTTACAGCATGCGCAGCTCTTTCAGTTTTAATTCTGATTTAAAATCCATTTCAGTGCCCATTATTAGTGAACAGACCGTTCCCAGAATGAGTTATTAGGTGGCAATATCATTGAGCTTTTGAGATATTACTCACTGTAAGTGCGACTTTGAAATATTTCTCTCACCAAGTACAAATTCCTTCAATAGTACCATTAATATAATCAATATATTGAAAGATTGAAAATATGTTTGGGTGAGGTGTTTAAGTGCAACTAATTGTCGTGAATTTGTGTCTGCATATAGATTTTCTGAACTTTCTTTTGCAGTTTTTGTTTACAAGGATTAAAATTATACTCTGAAATCACTGATCTTTTTAGCTCTGCAGAAGTCTCCCTGTCACGTGACCTTTAACAGTCAGTAAAGGTCAGTGTTTGCAGAAGTAGCTTAGCTTGAAGGGCTTAGAACTGCTTAATCTGCAGAATAGACTAGCACAATAAAGACTGAACTAATTCAGCTGGAAACGTTGTAAAATAGTTTTCCATTCTGCGTAATGCTTGTCAGTTGGTGGTTCAGCAATCACAGACTAAATCACTGCATTGTACAAATTATCATCTGCATCGCAACAATTATTGCAGCTCTTTTGGAAATGAATATTTGAAAATCCTAAATAGTGCTTTTTCACGTTAAATGCAGAGAGGAGCAAGGTCGCATAGGGTGACAGTACTTTCATGGTCCACCATGCACACCCATTCCTCCCCACTGATGTCTTCTGAATCAGGGTCTATGACTTCTCATAAACTCCTGTAACGTGCCAAGATATGGGTTCCTGTCCCTTTCAATAACTCCCCATCTTTGTGCAGTAATTAATCTGTGGCTGTGTATGCAGCTATGTTTGTCCCAGGCTGTAATGTTCCCATTCTAAATTCTTCACCACTCTAATATTCTGACTACCATTGAGGTGTGCTTTAAAATCTGCCTGTTGCTGTACATCTCCTCTTGTGGCTCAATGTCAAATTTACTTTGCACTCCTATGAAGAGTCTGGGATGCTTTTACTATGTTAAGGCCTCTAAATGCAATTAAATCTCCAATGATCAGAAAATTATTGTAATCTTTACTTTCGTTAATTTTCCTCCTTCCTACTAGCTCTCAAAATCCAAACCTGATCTTATGAAATAATTCCTTGATTTACCTCACCGTCTTTACTGATAACTAAAAGCCGTAAAACTGTTATAGTTGGTACCTATTCGCTTTTTTGACTACTTTAGTTTACTTTTCAAGTTGAAAAATTTGCATTTATAGTTAGTTAGCCACTCAAGTTTGTGGATGTGTAAGAGAACCCATTGTGTAATCCCATCTTCACTGAGAGCAAAAAATGAAAAGGAGTAGAACTGGGCTCAAAACATTAACTCATTTCTCTCTGTACAGATATTGCCAGACCTGCTGAGTTTCTCCAGCATTCTGTGTTTGTTCCAGGGCATTAGCCTGGGTTTCTGGATTACTGGTCCAGTGACTTTATCACTACTCCACCATCTCCCACCTCCACCCCCACCCCCACCCCCACCCCCACCCTACACATGCGCACACATACATACACACACGCAAAAGTGGGCTCATGCTAGCCATCACATTTTTAATGGACTCTATAAATAAGTATCAGAATAAATAAAAAGCAGACTCCTTTTTGTTTTTTGATTGCATGAAATTTTAAATAAAAATTGTCCCAGTGCTAACTTTAACTAACTGGACCCGCAGCTACAGGCACGTGAGCAGTAAAGAGTTGAAGATTCTTGTAAATAGCTGAGGCGTAATGAGAGCCAAAGATTGTGTACAGCATGAGATGAGGGAGACTTCCTCAGGAGGTAAATATAAGGTAGAGGTCATCACCTCGAAATGTCAAAGATACTAGTGTTGAATCATCTGGCAGGAGAGTGTGGGCTACAGAAGGAAGATGGGATGCCTGTTTCCAGTTTTGCCTTGGGTGATTGTCCACAGTTTAAATCCAGTCTCCAGTTGAAGCAGAGCATCTCTGTTAAAAAGTACAACTGGGGAAAGGCATCATTCCCGGATCAGAGATGCTTTATTACAAATGTGAGATTGGAGATGATACAGAATTAGTCCTTAAGGATTTTTTATATTCTTAAAATTAGTAGTGACATGTTCTGTATTTGGACCCACCTACAATCTTTGGTCAGGAAAACCTGAGTCATAGAATCCCTACAGTGTGGAAGCAGAATGTTTGGCCTGTCAATTCCTCACCAATCCTCTGAAAATCATCCAACCCAGACCCAATCCCATACACCATCCCTGTAACCCTGAACTTCTCATGGCTAATTTGCCTAACCTACACGTTCCTGGACACTATGGGCAATTTAGCATTACCATTCCACCCTAAAATGCACGCCTTTGGACTATGGGAGGAAACCAGAGCACTCGACGAAAGCCACCCAGACAACATGCAAACTCGGCACACACGCCCTAGGCTGGAATTGAACCAAAGTCCCTGGTGCTGTGAGGCAGCACTGCTAACCAATGAGCCACATTGCTGCCCTAGATTGGCAGTGATGCATATAGACATTAGTGACAGTATAACCATAAAGAGTTATACAAAGCTTGATTACTGTTCATGTGTTTCGCATGAAAGTCCTACTGTCAATTTTATTCCTTGCACCACAAAAAAAACATTATAGTTCATATCGTGGAAAATATTTTTGCTATTTACCACATCACTAAGATCATTTGAACTCCTGTCTGCCAAAAAGGTCATACATTAACCAGAGGAAATTGAATAAAATGCATATTTAGTGTTATTAGGAACTTGAATCAGTGGAGTGAGCAAAACTGCACAGGCCACAGCATACTGTAAATAAGTGAAACAACAACTTGGCATTTAATATGCCGGTAACATGCAAAATGCCCCTGGGCACTTTGCAGAATGGAAGCAAAGGCAAAATTTGAGCCATAAATGATGTGAAAGAGTTAGCAAGGGATAAATAAGGCTTGGAAGAACCGGTGGAATTTGAAAACTAATTGGGTCAGCATTCAGAAAGCAGGACCTGGACGTTGGGGGGCTGCAGAGGCAGATGGGAATGGAGGGGCTAGAATCAGGCCAGTGCTTGTTGCAGGAAGATATTAGATCTAAAGAGTGAGGTGGAGCAAGTTTGGGAGTATGCTTGAGGTTAGAGTTTCTAAATAAACAGTCAGCTGGTACAAATCTTAACAACAAGAAGCAGAAGACGTGTTTAGCCTGAGGTAGAATGTAAACCATTACAATTGTATTACATTGCAGTTTATGAAACCTAGGTTAAGTAAGCCCAATATGGGGAAAGATTGGAATAGTAGAACATCGACTGAAAGCAAAACTTTTTTTGCACAGTTGTTGCCTAACCTGCTGAATATTCCAACCATTTTCTGATTTTATTATTGATTTCCAGCATTCTCAGTATCTTACTTCTATATTGAAGTAACCAAGACTGGACATGATAAAAGCAAAGATAAGGTTTTTGCTTGCAGTGAAGGTAGATGTGACCAGTTGGTACAGAGATACAATGAAATGCACTTGTTGGACAGAGTTCTCATTTTCAGGATAACTCAGGAACCAGGATTTTCTAGTTCTGAGGGAGGGTCACAGACATTGAATCATTGACTCTCCTGTCTCTCTGCAGACGCTGCCAGACTGCTGAGTTTCTCCAGCAACTTCTGCTTTTGTTTGTTTCAAATCTCCAGCAACCCCAGTTCTTTGTTTTATTTTGCATGGTTTGGTTGAACTAGCTGAAGAGGCAGGATGGTTTCTCAACTGTAAGAGCCGTAGTTCCAGTAGTACCATTATGGCGTTTCCCTGCAGCTTAGCTGAACAAAAATGTAACTCAACCATTCCAACAGTAATGTAGCTGTGTGGAGTTGAGATCAAGCTCTGTGTAATTGGGTGTTATCAGTATACATGCAGAATCTGACTCCCGATGTGAAGTCACAACAGCAAATACTTTTCATATAGCAAAAACCTAGGGTAGAGAAACTGGAGCTGTCCTGGTGACATCCAGGATAGGAGAGAACGCAGCAACTCAGCTGGAAAATTGACAGCAACAGAATTGATACGATCACCTATCAAATTCGGTAGAAGAATCACAGGGTCATTGATTGCAGGTAGAATGTGTGTTGCAACTATGTGAGAGCGCCGTCAACACTGAATTGAATTGAATTGAATCGAATCAAATCATTCATTTACATGTGTATTCAATGTAAAAATACAGTGAAAAGTGTGTACCTTCACCATACATACGTTGCTCCATTCACATTAACTTGGAATGAGATTAAAAAAGACTTAAGAGAGTACAACTTTCCTTTCTACTGCTGCAGTCTCACTCAGGACTTTCCAGCCCTCATTGTGCCTCCACCAGAGTCCCACTAGAATATTGTGTAGTTGACATCCTTTGATGCTCCAATATTTGTTTATTACAATTCAAGTCAAAATGAGGTGATGGATGGAAATGGATGTTTAGATTGAGAAAG
Source organism: Stegostoma tigrinum (assembly GCF_030684315.1). NCBI lineage: Eukaryota > Metazoa > Chordata > Chondrichthyes > Orectolobiformes > Stegostomatidae > Stegostoma > Stegostoma tigrinum. The sequence continues at coordinate 17,543,071 of NC_081392.1, read as the reverse complement.
GAAAGTGAGTCAGTAGGCTAATTACAAGCAGGAGACAGAAAGTACTGCAGATGCTGGAGGCAGAGTCAATACAATGTGGAGCTGGAAGAACACAGCAGATCAAGCAGCATCAGAGGAGCTTTGGGTTCTGACCTGAAACATCGACTTTCCTGCACCTCTGATGCTGTCTGACCTGCAGTGTTCCTCCAGCTCCACACTGTGCTGACTAATTGAAAGCATGGTGTGGCTGAGCTTTGGTAGGAGTTTGGTCATTGTGTTGGAACTTAAAACGCTGTGACACCACATGATGTGGTGAATACATCCATAAGACCAAGTTTCACAGCAGACCTCTTTCAAAGTGTAGTCATTCAAATGCCATAGTGCGTTCTTTAGTTGCATGCATATGATGGAAATGCAGTTACTTGCCAACAGTATTTTGACAGGATAAATAACCACAAATCTGGGCACTTTTTGAGCCAGCTGAACAGCAGTCTGTGGTTACTAATCCATTTCGGTAGTTTAACCAGATAAAAGAGCAATGGCTAATTTTGGGTTCCTGTATTAAATGCTATTTCACACTTTTATTTTTTGCAAAGCTAGGGGCTTGATCATATTTCTGCCTGTCCATAATTTGGTGTTTTAATAAATGGGGTTTTCCTCTAATTGTGAAACTGCATTATTTAATATTTAAATTGCTTGGAACCCTGAGTTTATTTTCGTATACTTTTAACAAATGCAATCAAGCCATTTTTGTTAGTTTAACCAAAATGTGACTTGAAACTGCAAGTGGTTGCAGTTGCCACTACACTTTTGGCTTTCAGGCACAGCTCACTGATCATCTGTTCTTGTTCAGTGCTATACAGTTACAAAATTATATAGGCATTAAATATTTTGAACGTAAACAGCAATTTATTTGAACTCCTTCTGACCTGTTGGTGGTATGTCTTAGTACCTGATGCAATAAAAGCAGCCTTCCAGATTTGATAGTCAAACAACATGGAAACAGACCCTTTGATCCGTTCAGTCCATGCTGACCATAATCCTAAATTAAACTAGTCCCACCCTCCTGCGTTTGGCCCATTTCCTTACAAGCATTTCTTATCCATGTACTTTCTAAATGTCTTTTAAATGTTGCAACTGTACCCGCATCCACCACTTCCTCTGGAAGTTCAGTCCACTTGTGAACCGTTTTGTGTATTTAAAAAAAAAGTCCCTCATGTCTTTTTCAAATCTTTTTCCTGTCATCTTAAAAATATGCCTCTGGTCTTGAAATCCCCCACTCTAGGGGAAAAAAACACCTGCCATTCACCTTATCTATATCCCTCATTATTTTATAAACCTCTATAACGTCACTTCTGAACATCCTTTGCTCCAGGGAAAAAGTCCCAGCCTATCCTTATAACTCAAACACTCCATTCCCAGCAACATCCTGGTAAGTCTTTTCTGAGCACTCTGTAGCTTAATAATATCCTTCCTATAATAGGGAGATCAGAACTGGACACAATCCTTGCCAACATACTGTACACCCTCAACAGAACGCCCCAACTCCTGTACTCAACAGTCTGAGCAATGAAATGTAGTTTTAATTCCAATCCTAGATAACTGCTGCCTGTGATTGCACCACTAAATCCAGCTGCCTTATCACCATAGCAGGTTGATGGGCCATGGTAAGGTGATGCTCTCGCCTGTCCCTTAGATCCGGTTGCCAAATTAGCTGTTGTGAAGATAGGAGAACTAGCTCACCTAGAGATCCAGACCACAACAGTGTTGATGGGAGAGTCTATGTAATGGTCTAACTGTCTATCCTGTCTGTATAATTATCTTTCCATCAGTGCAGCTATCTTGCATATGAACAGAGAGTATGTTAGTTGAGCTATTGAGAGCTTATTGTTATGGTTTTGCTGGAGAGACGGTAAAGATGGAAAGTGTTAGTGATTTGTGCCTTCAATATGCAGTGTCCTTCAAGGAGAACTTACTCAATTAAGTACCATGTGTGGAAATGACATTGCTGGTAAATGGGAAAAGCATCAACAAAGGGCAGGCACAAGTCAAAACCAGAACAGATCCTCCAGGTTCGTGTGGCAGAATAGGCATTGAATAACCTGTACAGGAAATTAATTAAGACAGCCCTGCTGTAGCTGTGTGAAACTTTACTAAACCTTGCTGCTGATTCAACTGATATCAATTATGGAAAAAAGAAGTATTTTGTTAAATGAGAGAAAAGATAACCAAACAAAGTCACAGGAAATGGTTGCAGCATTCACAATTGTACTAGAGCTACTTTCATGCTGACCAGTGCTGGTTGGTTACACACCTACCAGAGTTGAGACTGATCATGTCTTGTAATCATGATTTGTTGCTGGGAAACAGTGGTAAATAAAGACAGGTTTGTGGGCCAGTAGCGCTTTTTTTGGCAGGACAATTCTGTTGTGCATTGATGTGAAAGGTTTTGCATGGCTGAACTATGTAAGCAAATGGGTCCAAGAATGCTGCCTGGCACATCATATTCCATCTACCAAGTATTTGTTCACTCGCTTAATCTGTCTATCTCTCTGTAGACTCTATGTCATCTTCGTTGCCTGCCTTCCCATCTCTGCCGTGGTGGGATTTGAGCCTGAGCCTCTGGATTACATTGCCTCCCCCATCACTTACCTGTGACACTTGGAAAGACAGAGTGGCCAAAGGCCTTAGATTGATGGTTCTGCAATGATCACTGCTGTAAATGATGGGTGAAATTCAAACTTGGCTTACTCGCACCTTAGCTCAGTTGCCTGCCTAAACACTATTTCTGAGGCCAGAGTTTGGCAGTTTGACAAGGTGAAGAAGCGTTCATAAGATTGTTCTCTTAGTTGTGTGGTATCGGGGGAAATTGTAGAAACCTGACTTTTCTGCTTCTAAGACCAAAGTTCAAATGTTCACACGACTTTTGGGATCCTAGGCAAGAAAACACACAACCTGATCAAAATAGTTGACTTTTGCCTTGTGAAAAGTCTGGTTGGGGCAGCAAACATGTGAATTTGGGACTGTTCTCATGTTTTTCTAAGATGGGATGGAGAGTCTCGGACGGTCACTGGGGAAAGGGAGTAGAGCTGTTCCAACCAGTTCTTTACCATAGACGAATCTCAAGCTTCTATACCAATGAAAGACAAAGAATGTTGGCCATGATTGTTTAATGTTCAAAACCCATCTGGTTCACTGATATCCTTTAGGGAAGGAAATCTACGGTCTTTACCTTGTCTGACTTACATGTAACTCCAGACTCTCAGCAGTGTGGTTGGATCCTAATTGCTGTCTGAGATGGCCTAGCAAGCCCCTCAGTTCAAGGGCAATTGGAGATGTGCAATAAATTCTGACCTTGCTGATGGTGCCCAAGTCCTGTGGAAGATTAGTTTTTTTTTAATGTTTCAGCATTTCGAGAGTTTAGAAGGGGGAGAAGTGATGGCATTGAAACATATCCAATTCTGAGCAATACTGATAGGCTGGTTCCTTTGGCTGAAGAGATTGCAGCTAGAAAGATATAAAGACACACTTGTGTTTATAAAACCACTGGATTTCTCAAAGCACTATACAGCCAATGGTTTGTGGTAGCCAATGAATTAATGTAGGAATGACCTGATAATGTATTTATGTGATAATATTGGGAGATAATTATTAACTAGGACACTGGGCAGGGCTCTCAGACTCCATGGCACTATTTAGAGCCTTTCGCATCCACCAGCCAGGTTCTGGGTCTAACATCTTATTTGAAACGTCTGCAGCAGTGCAACAGACCCTCACTACTGCACTGGAGCATCAGTCTTTTTTATTCCATGCTGAAGCCCATTTAGGATTAAAATGAAGTTTATTGCCACAAGCACCCACATGACTGTAGTGAATAGTTTACAAAGTCCTCATTTGCAGCACCACCTTGGGTGTAGATGTTAGTTTGGCATTTACTACTTCAATTGCATACAATCTAAGTTCTTAAGCACTTTGTAAATGCAGTTAACTACTTGGGGCCATACTGCACTGATTGCTTTTTTGCCATTTCTAAGGCATATAACTTGTACTTGATAGTGATGTCTGCTTTAAAAAGTTCCAAATCCTGATTGCATACTGCTGTTCAGCTTTAATCCATTATAAACTGCTGCGGTGATGGTGTTTTATATTCTGTATTAAATTTGTTGACGTAACAACAATCTCCTAGAGGTATTCAATTTTGAAACATCTAGTTTGTTTAATTGCAAATGAACTCTAAAATGAACTGTGTGTCTGCAAATCATTCCCTCGATACATTATGGTGGATTGAGCTTGTTTAGTTTTCAGTTCTTTTCTGTTGCATTCAGCAGCCATGTCTGCCATCTCATGCAGTTGTTGCATGATGAAAAACACACTGAAGGATTAACTTTGTGGAATGATGCGTATTTGACATGTATTGTCTCTTTAATCCAAACACCGAAAAACCTCAATAGAGATTAATCTTTTGTTGTGCTATCACAAAGGTGACCTTGAACAGTTTAATCGTTCCTCCCCCTCCTGATATTGGTGTAATGTAACATAATGGCCAATGTTATTTCAGTTAGCATGCCAATGATCAGTCTGCAGTAAGTCTCTGCACTCTCAGTTTTGTGAGCAGGAACATTGGCCAGAGTACACAATCCTGAACAGAAGCTGGTAATATTGTGGTGAGGATGAGATCAAGCATGGCATCACACTTCATGCTTCTTCTCTGTTTTTCCCAGTTTTCTGAGATCAGTAGGATGCCAGCACTGTGCAAAGATGTGACAAACGCACATCAAAGCAGCTGATCCCATGGAGCTGAATCACATTGCGAAATGGCATGTGGAGGAGAGGAGAAAAGGAGTGGGGGGGAGAGAGATGTATTGAAGTTTTTCTGTGTTTGTTTTTTGAGGCAATGGGCACACTGGAAGCTTTAAGTTGATTTTGAACTAAATGTTAGCTTTTGTTAATTCATTAGTTGGCTATGGGCATCCTTGGCTGGAGCAGCATTTTTTGCCAGTGCCTGGTTTTCCTTGAAAATGGTGGCAAGCTGCTGTGTTGAACAGCTGCAGTCAGTGTCTTGTAGGTTGACCCACAATGCTGTTAGGGAGGAAATTCCAGGACTCTGAACAAATGGTGACATATTTCCAAGTCAGAATAATGAGCAATTTGGAGAGGAATTTTGAAGTGGTAGCGTTCCCGTGTGTTCGCTGCCCTTGTCCTTCTAGATGTTATTGGTTTGGAAAGTGTGAATCCAGTTCAGCTTCTGGTCAGTGGTAACCCTCAGGATGTTGATAGTGGGGGATTCAGTGACAGTGAATTGATTGAAACTCAAAGACTTAGATTTTTTTTTCTGATTGGAGATGGTCATTTTGTGGCATGAATGTTACTTGTTACTTGTCAATCTAAATCTGGATATTGGGCATTTGTAAACAAATTGCTTCATTGTCTAAGGAATTGAAAACAGTGCTGAACATTGTACAATAATCAGTGAACATCCCTGTTTCAAACCTAACAATGGAAGGGTGGTGATTGATGAAGCAGCTAATAATTGTTCGGCCAAGAACACTCCCTTGAGAAATTCCTACAGATGTCATGGAGCTGAGATGACTGACTTCCAATAACCAGAGCTATCTATCTTCCTTTGTGCTAGATATGATTTGGTTTTTCCCCCCGGTTCCTTTTGACAGTAGTTTTGCTGGGACTTCTTGATAGCACACTGTCAAAGTAGCCTTGGTATCAAGGACTGTCACTCTCACTTCAGCTCTTTTGTCTGTTATTGACTATAATAAAGTCAGGAGCTGAGTGGCCCAGGCGGAACCCAAATATACTGTCAATTAAGTATGTTATTGCAAAACAAGTGCGGCTTGATACCACTGTCGATGACCCCTTCCATCACTTCACTGATGATTGAGTGTAAACTGACTGGGTTGGATTTTTCTGCTTTCTCTGTATAGGACATATCTGTGTAATGTCCACACTGTCAGTGGAATGCTGGTGTTGTAGTTGTACTGGAAGAGAAGAGCATGAATGTCAGGGCCCATAATCTTTGGCAGTGTCCAGAGCCTCCAGCTATTTCTTGATACTGCATGGAGTGAATTGAATTGGCTGAAGACTGAGATCTGTGATGCTGGGAACCTCTGGAGGACACCGAGGTGGTTCATCCACTCAGCACTTTTGCTGAATATTATTGCAAATGTGTCAGCCTTGTATTTTGCACTTTGTGCTGGGCACCTAAATCACTGAGATTGGGAATATTTGTGGAACTGCAGTGAGTTGTTTAATTGACCACAACCATTCACAACTGGGCGTAGCAGCTCTGCAGAGGAGGTGGTTCATTTGGTTTAATTCTTCTTGTGAGACTTTATAGCAGTTTCTTACTTCGGGGTTGCTTGCTAAACTATTTCAGAGATCAATAAAGAGTTGACCACCCTGCTGTGGATCTGGAGTCATGTGTAGGTCAGACCGGGTAAAGATGGTAGATTTCCTTCCCTAAAGGACATTTGTGAACTGGATGGGATTTTACAATAATTCACAATATCATGGTTAGATTTTTCATTCTAGCTATTCCTTGTTTAAATTCCACCATCTGTTAATGGGTATCAAACCCAGGTCCCAAAGGATTACTGGAATCCCTGGGATAACTAGTCCAATAACAAAACCACTAAGCCATCACTTCGTCATTACCTAGCTTGTTACATCCACATCCCATGAGTAAGCATGTTTTAAAAAGAGACAGCTAATTGACACACTCAAGCTGCCGCAGGCAGCAGGATTACCATGACCAGTTAGTCTATTTATGTGGTTTGTGGTTGAGTAACAGTTATAGGCTATGACTTCTGGGATAGCCTTCCTGCTGTTTTTCCAGAAAGATGATGTAGGGGTGGCTTTCCACCCACCTGGGAGGACAGGCAGTGTCTCTGTTTAACATCACAGCTGAAAGATAGCACAGCGTGCTCACAGGCGGTTAGCCAAGATTTGGAGCTCAAAGTCCCTGGAGCAGTTCTCAATGCCCAAACACCCAGAAGTGAGTGACACCCACCTTGAGCTTTGACTAACAATCCTTGTTCCTACTGGATCATTGTACAGGTATCTCTCTAGAGTCTTGGATCCCTCAACAAATACAGGTAAATCTTTCCCAGCAAGGACACCAGGTAGCAACATGTTTTTCTTTAACCACAACTGAAATGATCAAATTAGTCATAGAATGTGGATCTGCAGATCGAAGAAAGTTGGTATTTAACCTAGTTGTACATTTACACAAGTGATTCCACACACCAGTGCCACCATCCTGCAAAACCTTAATTAGTTTTCTTTTAATCTTATTGAAGACATTGGAAGTTAATTAATATTGCGTTTGCAAAGTCTAAAATTGGATCTTTCGGTATAATTGGTCAAGGAAGCACTGCACTGTCATTATGTCTGTACTGTGTATACTTATGTTTACCTTTCTAAAATTACACCTCAACAGTCAGACAAATGCGGTGCCAGTCTTTTTGTGCCTGAAGTGAACTCGTGCTCAATTGCCTCAGGTGACCCAACTCCCACAGAGTGGAGAAGATGGAGTGTCTAGATAACTAGCTGTTGGAACTCAGCCAATGAGAGACTGTGTCACTTTTTCATATTGTTTATGCACCCTTATCAAATGGCTGTCTGAGTGTCTGCAACAGTGCAACCACCTCATACATATGTATCGTGTACTAGGAGTGTTGGAGATTATTTTTAACATTTAACAGTCAAACAAAGATCTGAAGAGGAAGTAACTGTCCTGTGAGCGTTACAAAGACTGTTATGGATCACAAGCTGCAGATATAATTGGCCTTCCACTGTGAAAGTTTGTTAAGCAGCCAGCCATGGGAGTCAGCATTTCATAACAAAACTGAGAATGGTTGGTGTGACCTGTGGTGGGATCTTTTGGGTTCAAGATAGCGACACAGGATTCCTTTATTCCAGGATTGTTGTTGCTTTCTTCTCATTTTAAAATAAAACTAACCATTTTTCAGACCTGTGATCTGGAATGTACTGCCTGACTGTGTCGTAGAGGCATGTTCTGTCAAGGTATTCAAAAGGGAATTTGTTTATTACCTGGAAAGGAAGTGTGTACCTGGTGATGGGGAGAAGGTGGGGGGTGGCACTAGTTATTCAGAGAGTCAGCACAAATAAAATGGGTTGAATGACTTCCATATATGCTGTATCATTTCTGCAATTCTGTGGATTTTATTTCTGGAACTGTCATTAGGAACATAGAACAATACGGCGCAGAACAGGCCCTTCAGCCCTCGATGTTGCACCGACCTGTGAACTAATCTAAGCCCCTCCCCCTACACTATCCCATCATTATCCATATGCTTGTCCAAGAACTGTTTAAATGCCCCTAATGTGGCTGAGTTAACTACATTGGCAGGCAGGGCGTTCCACACCCTTACCACTCTCTGAGTAAAGAACCTGCCTCTGACATCTGTTTTAAATCTATCACCCCTCAATTTGTAGCTATGCCCCCTCGTACAAGCTGACGTCATCATCCTCGGAAAAAGACTCTCACTGTCCACCCTATCTAATCCTCTGATCATCTTGTATGTCTCTATTAAATCCCCTCTTAGCCTCCTTCTCTTCAATGAGAACAGACCCAAGTCCCTCAGCCTTTCTTCATAGGGCCTGCGCTCCAGACCAGGCAACGTCCTGGTAAATCTCCTCTGCACCCTTTCCAATGCTTCCACATCCTTCCTGTAATGGGGCGACCAGAACTGCACACAGTATTCCAAATGAGGCCACACTAGCGTTTTGTACAATTGCAGCATGACATCACGGCTCCGGAACTCAATCCCTCTACCAATAAAACCTAAAACACCATAACCCTTCTTAACAGCACTATCAACCTGTGCGGCAACTTTCAGGGATCTATGTACACGGACACCAGGATTCTTCTGCACATCCACACTACCAAGAATCTCTCTATTGACCCGGTATTCTGCCTTCCTATTATTCCTCCCAAAGTGAATCACCTCACATTTATCTGTATTAAACTCCATTTGCCACCTTTCAGCCCAAATAGGATTCTAATTGCCACACCAGTGACTGATTTTCTTTTCCCACAGTAGATAACCTCCACTAATCTGAAATGAGATTTTATTTAATATAGTGTTTTGTTTGGTTACAACCTGTTGGTTCTCCATATGCAACACTGGTTGCATTGTGATGGTGAGTGAACTTTGCCTAGTGTCTGAGGTGGTAAGCAAATCAGAGTGGTGATTCCAAGAGCCTTTTTCAGGCAGTGATTCTAGATCATTTGTAACGCTCAGTATAAATTAAATTCTTCACATCTGCACACCCCATAATTGTTCTTACATGCCTTAAATGTACCAGCAATGATGCACCTTGAGCTACCATTTCTAAGAGGCGATGAATCACGATTTTTTTTGCCTTTTGTTTTTCTGTTATTTTATTCGGGCAGTTCTGTTGAAATTCCGAAGCACGAAGGCTCGAGATCCGTTGCCGGAATACTACGAAGAAGATTCAGAACTACTGCTGCAGCTGAGGAGCAAAGTGTTGGATTCTTTGGGGGTGAAGAGTGACCTGCTTACAGATGAATTTGTCAGGTAAAGACTTATCTCTTCACTCATACTGGTAAAGTATACAAATGCGCACACGTACCCAATTTTGTCCCGAATAAAAACCAAAGTCCTTTTTGTACCTGTTTCTCAGGATTTCCCTTACTCTTACAAAGTTGCTAACTCTTTATAGGGCAGTTCCAAACTGCTCTCTGGTACCTCATGGAAAAGTTCACATGCTGTTGAAGTTGAGTCTCACAATTTGTGTTGGCAGCAGGAGTGCTTTCGGCCCATCATGTCAGTGCCTAACCCTCTGTAGGAGTTGTCTGGTGAATCCAGTCACCTCTTGCCCTTTCCCTTGGAAATATTTCCTCTTCAGATATTTGTCCAGTTCCTTTCTTAAGATTCAATCTGCGTCCACAACCCTTCATCACAATATGCAGGCTCTGTAACCATGAAGGAGGCAGAGATCGGGCTTGGTCCTGTCCTCAAGCACCCACAAACCACTTGTATTCCCCCATTTCCCCCAACAAACCTGTCAAAATAGCAATGTACAGACTGGAATAAACAAATGACTTTTCTGTGCTGGAGAAAAAGAGATTAACGGAAAGGATTACTTAAATATCAAGTCTGCTGAGGGTTTTGACAGATGGTAAGATAAAACCAAGGAGGAAACCATTTCTACCATGAAGGGCAGGTGTCTGTTTAATATTGTTGGTGGTTAAGGGTGTCTGTTTCCCCTAACTTTTATTGAATAATCCAAATCATTTTACAAAATATTCAAACTTTGCAAGATTTTCCGTCACTTGACCGTACCTTAGTTTTTTTTATTATTTTAGTTCTACTGAAATTAGGAATGAAATTTTAGTGTAGCACCAGATATTGTTACAATAATCCTCAGGCCCATGACGGAGAGCGGGAAGAGCATATAATGTTTGTACTGCCATTTGCAATACCATTCTCACTCCTGTATGTGTGGCCTCTGCGTATAGGAAATCCAGGCTCTGCTGTGGTTTTCATCCCACGTCCAAACCCTCTCGGGAAGAGCCACCCAAATCTATGACCAGGTCCCTATGTGAGTGATGATTACTAGTCAAAATGCTTTTGAATCCAGATCCCACACATTCTGGGGAGAGCGTGAGCGAAGAAAATGGGCACAAAAAAATGAAATCAGTTAATTTCAAGGTGAATTCCATGTCATGAGCCAAAGGTCTAATCTATACCGATTACAAACTCTTATCTCTTCCCTCCCTCAGCTCGTGTTTTTCAGAGTTAGCACCAGTGTGTGCTGTTGTGGGTGGAGTGCTCAGTCAGGAAATTGTGAAGGTAAGATCATTACTGAAAGTATCCGTGAATACTAAAGCACATGCACAGATTCCCTCAGGTGACGGAGCTGCCTGGTTTGTCTGAGTGTGATTCACAGGAACGGTTCCTGCCAGTCCCCATGTTAAAGCTGTGGCATAACACACTTTTTCAGTCGCTTAAAACTGCTTAACTCTAACTCTCATTCAAAAAGCAAGTTTATGTTTCCACATTAAATTGGAAACCTGGAAAGCAACTGGTATGGTCAGAGTATCTTAGTTCAATTCGCACAACCTTTTTTGTTGTGTTGTGATAAAATGAAGGAAGTGCAACACTCACAACTTAGACCGCAGAACTTTGAACAGACCTCAACTTGATCTTTCTGGCTGAATTGCCTGACTTCAAAACAATTCACTGGACCAGGGTAGGGGTTTGATGAGGTCAGTTTTCAGACAATGTATCTCCTCATGTAGGAATCTAGAATTAGGTAGCACCATTTTGAAATAAGGGCTGTCCCCTTTTAAAATGGTGATATGGAGGACTTTCTCCTCTCTGAGGGCCATTGACCTTGAGCAGTGGAGGCTTGAGAGTCAAAGGGTTTGAGGCACAGACAGGAAAATGGAGTTAAGGCCAAAACTACATCAGACTTCGCCTTCTTGAAGAACAGAAGAGGAAAACTCCTGCTTCCTATTATTTTTATGCTCTTATGACTTGTGCATCACCTTCTACCAGACATTTAGATTAAAGTGAAGATTTTCAGTTTTACTTCTGGTTGTTGCTGTTATGAATGCCTCCTTCAGGTTGTTCCTTTATTGGTCTTTTGATTTCAATATTGACTTCCTACCTAAACCATGCTGTACAGCTTGTGTTGATGTAAGGTGTGCAGAGTTGCTTTATTAGGGTGGTTAAATGTCTGTATAGTGAAGATGAAGCCATTTTGATGCTGCCGAGTAACTCTGTGAAGAAGTAATTCAACAAACTGCTTTTCCCATCAGGACCCTGTGAGTAATTATCACCTTGAGCACTGTCACTTGCACGACCAAATCTCATGTAACAAACTACTTCTGGTAATATTCCATCAGAAGGCTCTATCCTGTTGTTGCCAACTGATTTAATGGGATGTTAGAATAGCGCAGAGCAGTGAGGATTCAGCCATTCAGCCTATTGAATACATCCCAATCTTATTGAAGAGCATCCCATTGGTCCTGCTTATTCCGGTTTCCTACAACTTTTTTTTCCTTCAAGTGTTCATCCAATTCTCTTTTGGGGGGAAGCTGCAGTTGAGGCTGTATACACTATCCTATCAGGCAATGCATTCCAAAACCTAACCACTCAATGCATGAACATGTATTTCTGTATGTCAGTCCTGTTACCAGCACCTCACCTATTGGAAACAATTTCTCTTCTTTTACTTGATCCAAATCCTTTGTGCCTTCTTAGCCTTTTCTGCTGTAAAACAAACAAAGCAAAACTATACCTATCAATCCAAGTATCCCTCATCCCTGGGGCATTCTGTTAAATTTGATCTAAACTGTCTCTCGCGCTCTCTCTCTCTCTCTCACGCACTCGCTCTCACTCTCTAACCTCAATGTCCTCCCTTAAGTGTGGCGCCTAGAATTGGACATAGTCCTCCAGCTGGTATTTTATATCTGCTGCAATTGGTCTCACTGCCCTGGGGAAAAAAAGTAAGGTCTGAAAATCAGGAAGGGTTTCATATCACACCTGGTGATCCAGCCTGAAAAGCTGGACCAGGATGAGGACTGGAGCAGGCTTGACTGTGAACCTCTACATAATCAAATAAACTGACCGTGCCCTCGCTGTAAACTGAAAGGTGAAGAGTGGGTGTGTATGTGATGTAATGGAAAGAGTCTGTGGGCCCACCAAGCAACAAGAATTAGCACCATCAGAAGAAGGTGGTGGCAAAAAGTACAGCGCTGTGCTGTTGCTATCTGCTGCAGTTTTATAAATAACTTTAAGCATGGACTGGCTAATGCTCATGTTGTGAGGAATGACTTTCTGTATGTTCTCCGCAGGCCTTGTCTCAACGGGATCTTCCACACAATAACTTCTTCTTCTTTGATGGATTGAATAGTAATGGAATTGTCGACTGCATTGGACCTAAATGAGAAAAGTCTTCAGAAGATCAGCAATGGTTATTGAGTCTTCAAAGTGCACCTACCCAGCCATTCCTGCAGCCTTTGGCTGCAATCACCGTTGAACACCAATACATTTTTTTAAAGAAAAGCGTCCAGACAAAGTTACTTAGATAATGCGAGATAATTTTGTATGAAACTGGAAAATTGAAATTGACAAGTTAAATGGGCAGTGAATGAAGAAGTCAGTGTTGGGTATCTCCACATCCAAATAAATGCAGTTAAAGTCACTGTCGATATTCCGTTTCACTTTGAGTAATGTTGATGTTATCTTGTGCATCTGGTTATTAGCAGTTGATCCTGCTCAGATGTATGCAGCTGGCATGTCCGTACAGTTCACAGCTGGGCATGGCTGTTTCTGCCACACAATTCATACACATATACTCACTCACATCACTGAGGTTTTTATAGGCAGGTCTAATTCAAAAGGAAGCATTTGATCCACTCAGCATGACAAACACTATTATTACCAAACCCGAAACATTAACTTGGATTTCTCTTTACAGATGCTGTCTGACCTGCTGAGCTTTTCCAGCAATTCCTGTTTTTGTTATGAATATTACTATTTCTGATAATCATAATGCCATTATAATTGCAGAGCTGGTCCGTTCTTATAGTAGCAGCACTGAAGAGGAAGTTAACGGTCAAAAACCTCGAACCTTCTTGTCTACTGTTCCTCTGTCCTTAGTTCCTGTGTTGTGTCCATTCCACACTGATCTCTCATCTCTCCAGTTTCTGGCTCCCACTGGCAGAACATCAGCTGTAAATATATCAAAGTGAGATGCTGAAAATGTGAAGATCGATATTCATTTAAACCTTTGCACAAGGATCCATAACTTTGTCATTCTTGAAATGCTTAGCCATCCCATCCGTGAACTGACCCATGTTGCTGAACATGAAACCTCTGAAGATTCTTTTGCGTCTTTGCACTTGCTACATAATGGGGTATTAGCTTAGGTGACCAATTGCTTATGTAGGGTGCGCATGGGGCTGATGAGGCAAATATAAATTGCCTTTTGGGGAGGTGATGATTTAGGAACTGCTGCTCCCTTCATTGTGGTGTAGATGTGCCTAGAGCACTGATGGAGAGCAAATCTCAGCATTTTGACCCAGTGACTGTGAAAGAAGTGATATAGTTCCCAGTTGAGGGTAGGTTTTTGAGGAGGGTATTTAGAAAGGTAGACGGCTATAGACACAGAATTGCAGAACTTAGATCCCAGTCATGGCTGCCAGTGGTAGAACCATCAAAGTCCTGGATGTGCAAGAAGCCATAATTTGCAACAGTGAAAAGATCTTGTAAGGTTGGAGCAGGCTACTGAGATAAGGAGTGAAAAAGCCAAGGAGGAATTTGAAAACAAAACTGAGCATTTCTGATTGAGTAATCTGCTGGAACTTGTTAGTTGAACTCACTTAATGAGCTGCCCAAATCTGTCCTTGGTACACCAGTTAGAACCAACAGGGAGTTATCTCTATGTTGTAGCCCACTATCCAATGCTCTTTTTAATGTTAATAGGCAGGCTGAGTTTCCAATAAAAGAAATATTGGAATTTTTTTGAGAGCTCAAACCTGTTGTGGGCGTGTTATTTCAATGCAATCCAAGGTGGAAAGGACAGAGTAACAGTTGGAAATAAACCACTGTGAAGCAGACAAAGCACAAGTTTATGTTTGGTTTTCTTGGGTTGGTTTGCCTGGAACAGATCATTAGTCCAAAGGCAAAGACTATAGCTTGAGGGGCACCACTCTATGTCAAGCGTTGCTGACCATGAAAGTTTCCCACTGTTAGTGCCACCCATTGCCTTGCTAGAATGATTTGTAGGTTGGTCATCAACCTGTTTTGGCTGACAATGAATGTATTTTCCTTGACCATCAGGTCCTGTGTGGGACTTGAACCTGGAGCTTCTGGTTTAGAAGCAGGGATGCGACTTACTGTGCCCTAAAAGCTGATCGAAGGATGGCTTCCAGGGGCTCATGTGGTGCAGAGTTTCCCTACCCCTGGACTGTAAATCCCAGCTGCTGCAGAGGTATGCAGTAACGTCTCTGAACAGGTTGATTAGAAAAATAGGTGAAAACAAAAAGGACAGCTTCCATGCACTGAACTTTCCAGGAAGCTGTTAGTTAATTTTGGGAAACCAGATGCTTAAAATGTACCAGCAAGCAAACCAGTTATCTTTGGAAAACCCTAAAGAGGATAGAGACTGTCAAGGATTTAATCAGAAGAAATGAAGAAAGTTATTTTAAACTGTTAAACAATTCAATGTTCTTTAGAAAGCTAAAGATAAAATCAATGTAAATGTTTCTAATAATTAACAAGGACATAGAGCTACTTAAAGAAATCTTTGCCATTTCACTCATTCACTCCGTGTTATACTAGGAATTGAGATGATATGTGCATCCATGTAGGGAAGGTGACGACCTGGTGGTCATATTGCTTGAGTGTTAACCTAGAGACCCAGGTAATGTTCGAAACCTCCCACAGCAGATGGTGGAATTTGAATTCAATAAAAGTCTGGAATTAAGATGCTAATATTTCAAGCCCATGAATCCATTGTCAGTTGTTGGAAAAACTCACTGGGCCACTAATGTCCTTCAGGGAAGGAAACTACCATCCTTACCTGGTCTGACCTACATGTAACTCCAGACCCACAGTAATGTGGCTGACTCTTAAATATCCTCTGGGATGATCAATAAATGCTAGCTGAGTCAATGACACACTCATTCCATGAATGAATAAACAAAAAAATTGACAGAATTGTTATAGCCATTCTGTCCATCATGTCTGCACTGCCTCTCCAAATGAGCACTCCATATTTTAATTTGTTCATGGCTGGCATTTGTGGCCCAGAGGGCAGCTCAAAATCAAAGACATTACCGTGGATCTAGGTCAGGCCGGGTAACGGCAGCAGATTTCCTTCCCCAAAAGAGCATTGGTGACCCAGATGGGATTTTATGACAACAGCCATTGCATGGTCACCATTAAACTAGCATTTTTTTTCCCCCAAATTTCACTACCTGCCCTGGTGGAATTCAAATCCCAACTCCAGGTCCCCTGAGCATTAACCTGGAGTTCCCGATTGCTTACCTCAGTGACATTATTAGTAAGCCACCAATTCCACTTTGTGCAATGTTCCTTCTCTTCCGAGAACTGTCTAATTCCCTTTGGAATCCCTCCATTGAGCTTGCCTGCACCCGATTCTCAGACAGCGTATTCCTGACCTTAACCACTGGCCCCGTGAAAAAGACACTCCTTGTGTCATACTGCTTCTTTTACGAATGAGTTGAATGTTTTGATGTCAAACAAGTTCTTTACCCTGTACTGTATAACTGCAGTGATGTTGTAATTCTTGATT
Organism: Stegostoma tigrinum; assembly: GCF_030684315.1. Taxonomy (NCBI): domain Eukaryota; kingdom Metazoa; phylum Chordata; class Chondrichthyes; order Orectolobiformes; family Stegostomatidae; genus Stegostoma; species Stegostoma tigrinum. The sequence continues at coordinate 17,526,763 of NC_081392.1, read as the reverse complement.
TCAACATTGAAGTGCTTACAAGCGACTGTACAGAATGTCAGTGTGCAAACATTCATAGTCACCGCTCTGTCAATCGAGATGTTAACCCTTTAATTGCACCTGGGTTAGTGCATCAGTTTATACATCACAGAGGGCTTTGATAAGTCAACACTTCAATTTTGTGACATTTTCAGCATTGTATTCCTTTTATCTTGAAGTAGTTTGTTGTAGGCTATCTGTGTTCTCTTTACCTTTGACTCAATAAGCAATTAAAAGTCATTATGCACTTTCTAATTATGCATGTGTCGAAACTGTGGTGGAGATAATGTTACATCAGAGTGGCTGAATTACGCTGTCAGATCAAATTGAGAAGGGTTTCCCTGAGTGATAATCAATTCTTAACCATCACGTGGTTCTCTTCAATGAAAAGTTCCTCCTTCAGTTCAGTTTGATTTCAGTTACAATTTTGTGTAAACCTCATTTCCCTCTGTTCACGAGGTTTATAATTGATGCCCTGTCTATTTTGTCACGCACCTCTTACCTGTGAGCAATGTTTACTCAAATGTAACTGAAGAGGTTGAGAGATACTCTTATGTGGTAATCTCAGTTTCTGCTTCCTTCTGAGCACCTTTTAGGGATTTAATGAGCCACTTTGGTCATAAACAAGGACTGCAATCACGTGTGTCCAACCTACTGACAAATAGAATTGCTGAGAGTAGGGAAATTCAAAGCTAATCAAACTTAGTTTGCTGTATTTATTAGAGACATACAGCACAGCAACAGATCCTTCAGTCCAACCAGTCCACATCGACTACAATTTCAAACTAAACTAGTCCCACCTGCCTGTGTTTGGCCCATAGCCCTCCAAACATTTCCTATTCATGTACCTGTCCAAATATCTTTTAAACATATCCACATCCACCACTTCCATCAAGGGCAGGATGGCGTTGGCAGAGTCGACAGTATCTGCATTCCTATGGCCGTGCTTGTTTTCATTGGATCCTTTTCTCCCCTTTGTATTTTTCTGCCAAAGAGCTCCCTTTATCAGGTAGTTTTAAGGGAAAAGTGAGTCACTAAAACTAATAATGAAAACTAAACGTAGCTCCTGTGTGGAGTGGGCTGGTGAAGGCCGGAGTGGGACTGTAGCAGCAGAGAAGGAAAAGTTGGATTCCCTAAGTTATCTTCCTTCATTTTTTAAAAAAATTATTTTAAGTTAATGCGAACGGTGCCTATGCACTGTTTTCTATATTGAATAAATGATTCACTTCCTCTAGAAGTTCATTCCACACACGAACCACTCTGTTTTTAAAAAGAAATTGTCCCTCATGTCTTTGTTAAATACTTCTGTCTCCTTAAAAAAAAATGCCCCCCCTAGTTTTGAAATTCCCCATCCTAGGGAAAAATCATCTACTGTTCACATTATCTATGCCCCTCATGATTTTACAAACCTCTATAAGATCACCCCTCAACCTCGTACGCTCCAGTGAAAAAGTCCCAGCCTATCCTTATAACTCAAACCCTCCATTCCCAGCAACACCCTGGTAAATCTTTTCTGAACCCTCTCCAGCTTAATAACATCTTTCCTGTGACAGGGTGACCAGAACTGGACGTACTACTTATAACAATCGTGACACTTTTTAAAAAAATTAACTTTTCCCGCTGGTTGTTCACACTGATTCATTCACCAGAATGTTGAGGGTTTAAGACCCAGACCCCACAAATCTGGGCTGAGGGGAGAGTGTGTAAGCTAGTCCCCTTCATGACTGGGATGGTCCTTGTTAATGGCAAGTATTTGGGTGGAGAGTCATTAAACATGGGGAGGTTGTTCAACTGTAGCCAGCACACTCTAGCTGACCATAAGAACTAGGAGCAGGAGTAGGCCATCCGGTCCCTCGAGCCTGCCCTGCCATTTAATAAGATCATGGCTGATATTTTTGAGACTGAGCTCCACTTACCCACCCACTCACCATAACCCTTAATTCCTTTACTGTTCAAAATGTTATCTAGCCTTGCCTTAAAAACATTCAGCGAGGTAGCTTCAACCACTTCACTGAGCAGGGAATTTCACAGATTCACAACCCTTTGGGTGAAGAAGTTCCTCCCGACCTCAGTTCTACATCTGCTTCTCTTTACCTTGAGGCGATGCCATCTAGTCCTAGTTTCACCTGCTAGCGGAAACAACCTCCCTGCCTCCACCTTATCTATTCCCTTCATAATCTTATATGTTTCTATAGGATCTCCCCTCATTCTTCTGAATTCCAATGAGTATAATCCGGTCTACTCAGTCTCTCCTCATAATCCAACCCTCTCAAATCTGGAATCAACTGAGTGAATCTCCTCTGCACCCACTCCAGTGCTAGTATATCTCTTAAGTAAGGAGACCAAGTCTGCAAACAGTACTCCAGGTGTGCCCTCACCAGGGCCCTACACAGCTGCAGCATTGCCTCCCTGTTTTTAAACTCCATCCCTCTAGCATTGGCAGACAAAATTCCATTTGCCTTTTTAACCACCTGCTACACCTGCAATCCTATCTTCAGCAATTCATGCACAAGGACACTGAAGTCTTTTTGTACAGCAGCATGCTGTAATTTTAACTATTTGAAACATTGTCTATTTTGCTGTTAATCCTACCAGAATGGATGACCTCACACTTATCAACATTGTACTCCATCTGCCAGATCTTTGCCCACTCACTTAGACTATCTATATCCCTCTGCGGACTTTCAGTTTCTTCTGCACACTTTGCTCTACCACTCACCTTAGTGTCATCTGCAAATTTTGACACACCACACGTAGTCCCCAACTCCAAATCATCCTTGTAAATTGTAAACAACTGAGGTCCCAACACTTATCCCTGACACACACCACTAGCCACTGACCGCCAACCAGAAAAACACCCCATTTACCCCTACTCTTTGCTTTCTACTGGTCAACAAATCCTCTATCCATGCCAATACATTACCTGTAATACTGTCCAACTTTATCTTGTGTAGCAGCCTTTGGTGTGGCACCTTTTCAAATGCCTTCTGCAAATCCAGATACACCACATTCGCAGGTTCTCCATTGTCCACCGTGCAAGTAATGTCCTCAAAGAATTCTACCAAATTAGTTACATAAAGGTTCACCCTTCATGAACCCATGCTGGGTGTTCCAGTGGGACAATTTATATCCAGACGCCTTGCTATTTCTTCCTTGATGATAGATTCAATCATTTTCCCCACTACCAAAGTTAAGCTAACTGGTCTATAGTTTCCTGCTTTTTGTCTACTTCCTTTTTTAAACAGTGGTGTCATGTTGGCTGTTTTCCAATCTGCGGGAGCCACCCCAGAGTCCAGTGAATTTTGGTAAATAATTACTAGTGCATTTGCCATTGCCCCCGTCACCTCTTTTAGTACCCTGGGATGCATTTCGTCAGGGCCAGGAGACTTGTCTACCTTTAGCCCCCATTAGCTTCCCAGCACTGCCTCCTTAGTGATAATGATAGTTTCTAGGTCCTCACCTGCTATAACCTTCTTGCTATTAGTTTTCGGCATGTTATTTGTGTCTTCCACTGTGAAGATCGACACCAAATAAATGTTTAATGTTTCGGTTATTTCCTCATTCCCAGTTATTAAATTGGCCTTCTCATCCTCTAAAGGACCAATGTTTACATATTTATAGAAACTTTTGCTGCCTCTTTTTATATTCTGAGCTAGTTTACTCTCATAATCTATTTTAACATATTTTGTGGCTCTCTGTTGGCCTTTAAAGATTTCCTAGTCTACTAGTTACCCACTACCCTTTGCTTTTTTAATGTGTTTTTTCTCAATCTGATACTTTCCTTTATTTCCTTAGACACTCATGGCTGGCTCTCTCGTTTCCTACAGTTCTTCCTTATCACTGGAATATACTTCTGAGCACTGTGCAAAATTGTTTTGAAAGCCCTCCACTGTTTCTCAATTGACCCACCACAAAGTTTTTGCTCCCATTACACCTTAGCTAACTCCTTCCTCATTCCTTCATAGTCACCTTTGTTGAAGCACAGGACATAGGTACTGAATTTAACCTTCTAACACTCTATCTGTATTTCAAATTCGACCATACTGTGATCGCTCCTTCGGAAAGGATCCCTAACTGTGAGATCGTTAATTATTCCTGTCTCATTACACAGGACTAGATCTATGAAAGCTTGCTCCCTCATAGGTTCCATTACAAATTGTTCAAGAAAATTATCATGGATGCATTCTATGAACTCCTCCTCAAGGCTGCCATGACCAACCTGGTTTGACTAATCAAAATGTAGATTAAAATTCCCCCAGATAATTGCTGTACCATTCTTACATCTATTAGCTATTTCTATGCTTATTGCCTGCCCCACCGCGATGCCATTATTTGGTGGCCTATAGACCACACCTATCAGTGACTTCTTCTCCCTGTTATTCCTAGTTTCCACCCAAATGGATTCAACCCTTTGTTCAGTGGAACCTACATCATCTCTCACTACTGCCCTGACATCATCCGTAAAAATCAAGAGCAACTCCACCTCCTTTACCTTCCTGTCTGTCCTTCCAAACAGTTTGATACCCCTGGATATTTAACACCCAGTCATGATCATCCTGTAACTATGTCTCTGTAATGGCCATTAAGTCATACCCACTTGCCATGATTTGCACCGTCAACCCATCCACCTTGTTTCGAATGCTCCGAGCATTCAGATAAAGTGCCCTTATGCCAGTTTTGGCACCTTGTTTTTGGGTCCTATTACCTCCATTATTAACAGCTCTTGAGTTCTCCTTCCCTTTAACTTTTTTCCTAATTTTCAATGGAGTTGACGCTTCCTCGTCACCTACTGTTTTGCCTTACGTTAATTTTTTTTTTCTCTCTACACGCACTTTCCCTTCCCTCCTACTTACAAGTTTAACCCTATTAACCACCCTATTTACACTTTTTGCCAGAACACTGGACCTGGCCCTGTTCAGGTGGAGTCAATCCCAGTAATATAGATCCCTCCTGTCCCAGAACTGATGCCATTGCCCCAAGCCAGAAGACCAGGGAGTGTAATCATTGTTATCCCCTGCCATCTCAGGAGGATTTATCGTTTGACAACCTGTTTGACCAGACTATTACAACTCACCTGTGGTCACTGCGTTCTGAAATTCACAGGATTGCTACAATGCAGGAGGAGACCAGTTAGCTTATCATTTCTGCACCCATTCTGTCACCCAAATCTCCAGCCTTTTCCCCATATTCCTGCTCACCATTCCTATTTAAATATGCATCCATTACCCCTCTTGAAAGCCTCAATTGAACCTGCCACCAGGACATTTCCAGACAGTTAACTATGTGCTGAGTGAGAAAGGTTTTCCCTCACATCACCCTAGTTCCATTTGCACATCACTTTAAATCTATGCTGTCTCATTTTTTTTTGTCTTATGAGCAGGAACAGCTCTCCCTATCTACTCCGTCCAGTCCACACTCAATTTTGGAACCTCTATAACATCTCCCGTCAGCCAGCTTCTCTTCAAAGAAAACAGTCTTCCACCTTCTTTACACAAAATTGAGTCAAAAAGAGAAAGGAAGCATGCGTAAGGTTTAGGAAACTGGAATCTGGCAAGGCCCTTGAGTAATATAAAAGAAGCAGGAAAGAACTTAAACAAGGAATTAGGAAAGCTGAAAAGGACCCTGCGGGTAGGAATACGGAGAATTCCAAAGCATTTTAATATGTATATATTAGGAGCAAGAGGGTAGCCAGAAGGGCAAGGTCCATACAAAGTACATCAATATTTACCAAGGAGAAGGATGTGGATCATGGTGAGTGTAGGGCAGGGTATGGTGATTCTAGGACATGTCAATATTGAGAAGGACAAAGTGTTGAGTATCTTAAAAAGGCATTAAGTTTGATAAGTCCCCAGGGCCTGATGGGAATTATCCCGGGATATTGAGCGATGCAAGGAAGGACATGGTCAGGGCCTTGGCAGAGCTTGTTGTATCCTCTTTAGCCATAAACGAGGTCACAGAAGACTGGAAATTAACCAATGTTGTTCCTTTTTTAAACAGAGTAAACAGGGATAATCCAGGAAATTACAGAGCAATGAGCCTTACATCAGTGGTAGGGAAATTATTGGCGAAGATACTTAGGGACAGGATTTACTCACATTTGGAAAAGAATGGACTTATTAGAGATAGTCAGCATGGCTTTATGTGGGAGAGCTGTTGTCTCACAAATTTGCCTAAGTTTTCTAAGGAAGTGATAAAGATGGTTGTAAGGGTGGGGCAGTGAATATTGTCTGCATTGACTTTACTAAAGCATTTGATAGGGTCCCTAGTGGTGGGCTTGTCCAGAAGATTAAGTCACAGGGGATCCACAGTGAGTTAGTACATTGGATACAGAATTGGCTCAGTCCTAGAAGACAGACATTGGTTATGGATCATTATTTTTCCAACTGGAGGTCTGTGACCAGTGGTGTTCCACAAGGATCAGTGCTGGGACCTCTGTTGTTTGTAACATGTATGAATGATTTGGATGAAAATATAGGGCTGGTCTGATTAGGAACTTTGCAGGTGACTCAGATTGGTGGAGAAGTAGATAGTGAGGAGGGTTGTCAAAGGATATAGTGGGATATAGATCAGTTGGACAGAGAAATGGCAGATGGAGTTTAATCCAGACAAGCGTGAGGTCATGCGTTTTGGATGCAATTCTGGAACTCCCCCTCTAAAAGCATTGGGTGTCTACTTACAATGGTCCAAGAAGGCAGCTCACCACCAACTTCTCAAGGGGGCAACTAGGGACAGATTGTAGTTACTGACCAACCAGCACTGCCCACTTCCCAGAAATGAAGGGGAAGAAAAGGAACTTTAGTTTAGCCACATTTGGAGTGCAGTTCTGGTCACCACATTATAGGAAAGGTGTGGATGCTTTGGAGAAGGTGCAAAAGAGGTTTATCAGGATGTTGCCTGGATTAAAGTGTTTTTTGCCAAAAGAAGAGGCTGGAAAAACTTGGAATTGCCCTCACTAGCATATCAGAGACTAAGAGGTGACCTGAAAGAAGTATATTAAATAATGAGGGCCGTGGATCTTTTTCCCAGGGTTGAAATATCAAACATTAGGGAGCATAGATTTATGGTGAGAGGGGAAAGTTTGAAGGAGATATGCACGGTGAGTTTTTTAACACAGAGAGCTGAAGGAGCTACCAGGGGAGGTCATAGAAGCAGATTCAGTAGCAACATTTAAGAGGCGTTTAAAGAGATACGTGAACAGGCAGGGATAGGGAGAGATACGGACCATGCACAGGCAGATGAGATTTAGAATGGCATCATGATCAGTGCATAATCGGCTGAAGGGCCTGGTCTATGTTCTCTGCATTTTTCAATCTATCCTCATTGCTGAACTTGAATCGAGAGCTTCTGACTTTGAGATACCACCATGCCTGAAGACCTCTGGCACTACCACAGTGTCCTCTTTCAGAGTTGACTTGAAACTAAGACCCTTTCTGCTGCTTGGTAGGTGTAAGGGCTCCCAGTGGCACTATTAGAGTTCTCTCCTAGCCAATCGGTAACAGGAATAGTGATGTTACTGCATACTGTCAATTTAACCCTAAATCAGCAACAGTAAAGTGGATTACCTGATTGCATTTTGTTCCTGACTTTCTGCATATGAGGCTAATGTTTTTCAGCATGACAGCACTACCTTAGCTGTAGAGCAGGTTGAGAGTTTCTCAAGCCATGAAAGGCTCTGTTTAAATACAGGCCCTTTTGCTTTCTCAGGATTCCACTCTCTGTGTTCGTGAACGAGCAGAACCTGTTTTATTTTTACCTCACAGCAAACTTCCTCGTAAGAATGTGTTTTTTTCCAGTTGGCTTTGTGTTTCTGTTGCAACCACCATTCCTCCCCCTCGCAAACCATACCCTGTTTTATGTCTCCAGAGCCTCAGCTGATAGTTGTTGGCGTGAGAATGGCTCAGCACAAATGGCACTGTGCCATATCAGCTCATCAGCTGGTATGCAGTCCATCAGCAGCACAAACAATTTTCAGAAATACAAAAGATAAGGTGGTACCTTCCCTGAGACCTGCCTTGATTCAGTCTGTTTACTGAGCATCAGTGGAGCTCAGTGTGTTCACAGCAACGCATTAACCCTTTCCTGCCATAACACATCTCCACTAGTCAGAGTATCTTATAATGTGGGAATGAGGGCTTCAGAATTATCCGTGCAGTTTCATTGCCACCATTGCTCTCTGTGTGAAACTGAAACCCCTCATCCACCTGCTCGTCACTTTCTATCTACAATCCTGCTTTCGAAAAAGAGTGTGAAATAACACGTTGTAGAGCTGGATGAATACAGCAGGCCAAGCAGCATCAGGGGAGCAGGAAGGCTGATGTTTTGGGTCTGGACTCTTCTTCTCATTTTCTGAAGGAGGGTGCAGACCCGAAATGTCAGCCTTCCTGCTCCTCTGATGCTGCTTGGCCTGCTGTGTTCATCCAGCTCTACAACGTGTTATCTCAGATTCTCCAGCATCGGCAGTTCCCATTATCTTTAAAAAGAAAGTGTTGGGCTGTAACCTTGGTGGGACCCAGAAAACAGGTCCCATATCCACTTACAAATGCAACATGCTATCTGAAATAAAAACAGAAAATACTAGAAATACCCAGCATGTCTGTCAGCTTCAACAGAAACAGAAATAACAGAGTTGACCTTTCAGATCGCTGACCTTTCATTGCAATTAGTGATAATCACGTTTCTGTCTGTGGGAGTTTTCTGTATCCAAATTGGTTGTCACTTTTCCTAATTTAAAAGAATGACCACACTTCAAAAAATACTTTACACACTGTGGCATAAACAGTAACAAATCTGTACACTGCAAGCTCCCACAAAAAGCAATATGATGATGACGGTTTCAGAGATAGTAGGAACTGCAGATGCTGGAGAATCTGAGATAACAAGGTGTAGAGCTGGATGAACACAGCAGGCCAAGCAGCATCAGAGGAGCAGGAATGCTGACGTTTCGGGCCTAGCCGTTGTAATGTGAGAATGAGGGCTTCAGAATTATCTGTGCAGTTTCATCGCCACCATTGTCCTCTGTGTGAAACTGAAACCCCTCATTCACCTGCTCGTCACTTTCTAACTACAATCCTGCTTTTAAAAAAAAGTGTGAGATAACAAGGTGTAGAGCTAGATGAACACAGCAGGCCAAGCAGTATCAGAGGAGCAAGAAGGCTGATGTTTCAGGCCTGAAATGTCAGCTTTCCTGCTTCTAAGATACTGCTTGACCTGCTGTGTTCATCCAGCTGTACACCTTGTTATCTATGATGATGACGGTCTCTGTTTTAGTGATGTTGGCTGAGGAATAAATACTGGCCAAGACACTGAGTCAAAGTCCCCATGCTGTTTGTGATAGATCTTTAACATCCACTTCAGTTTATCTGAAGAGCAGCACCTCCAACAATGCAGCACTCAGCCAGCGCAGGACAAGGAGTGTCAGTCAGTCTTGAAATTTGTACTTGAGACCCACACTAGGACTTGAACCTACAACTTTCTAATCCACTGAGCTATGACTGACAGAGGAATAAAGCCTAACCAATGGGCAGACAAGAATTAGAACCTAAACAGATATTGCTGGAAAAGCTAAGCAGGTGTGGCAGAGTCTTTGGACCGAACTCAGAGCTAACGTTTCAGATTGGGCGCCCCCTACCCCAGCACTAGCCACTTGCTGTGCAACACAAAATGAGGAGGCTCATATCATGAATATTTTCTAACCTCCCCCTTCATTTGTCTGGGGAAATGTTAACACGAAGCCCTTTGTTAAGGGCCTATGAACTTCATGTGATTTTTCACATCCTTACACAGCCCAAAGTCTCTCCTAACCGAGGAAGTACTTTTGAAATACTGTCACCATTTTGAGTTCAATAAGGTCATTAAATTAATAACTAGATTCTCCGTTATAACAGCATTGATTGAGGAGCAAATATTGACCAAAAGGCTACAGGTCTCTGACAATGTTTTCACAAGTACTTTTATAGATGTTTTCCTAACGGCCTGTTCAGAGATGTCGTGATATACCTCTGAACCTGTGTTTGCTTGGTCTGGAAGTGGGGACATTACCTCCTATAAATACTTTTATGGCAACCTGTACCACAGAAAAGGCTGTGGTGATGCTTAGTCTGACAGTACAGCACTCCAACAGTGCTGTATTGAAACAGGATCTGCACATAATGTAACACCATATGGAGCAGGAGGAGCGCAGCAGGTCAGGCAGCATCAGAGGAGCAGGAAAGCTAACGTTTCGGGTTGGGTTTCTGAAGAAAGGTCTTGACCCGAAACATCAGCCTTCCTGCTCCTCTGATGCTGCCTGGCCCGTTGTGTTCATCCAGCTCTACACTGTGTTATCTCAGGCTCCAGTATCAACAATTCCTACTATCTCTGCGTGTAATGTGTTTTAAAGTCCCCACTAGCGTCAAAGTACGCTCAGGAAATACTGAATAAATGTAGTCAAAATTATGAGGGTTCTTGGGCGGGTGGATGAGGAGGAATCTTTTGCCTGGCAGAAGAGTTATTTTAAAACTGCGTTCTACCAAGTGGTGAAAGAATCAGGAGCAGTGATTGCGGGAGAGGGGGGGTGTGGGTGATGAGGGGAGGAGGAGGAGGGGGAGGCCTAGTGGTATTATCGCTGGACTATCACTCCAGAGACCCAGATAATGTTCTGGGGACCTGGGTTCAAATCTGGTCTCATCAGATGATGAAATTTGAATTCAATTAAAAAATGTAAAATTAAAAGTCTAATGATGACCTTAAAACCTTTGTCAGGGGTCAGGGTTGGAACCCATCTGATTCACTAATGCCATTTAGGGAAGGAAACTGCCATCCTTACCTCGTCTGGCCTACATGTGACTCCAGACCCGCTACAATGTGGTTGAGTCTGGCCAGTTAGGCATGAGCAACATATGCTGGCCTAGCCATTGATGCTCCTTGTCTTCTGAATGAATCAACGATAACAAGCTGTGCTCAGTGAGTGGGTTTCACCCGAAAGGGCAGCTGAAACAGCTTTAATGGTAACCTTTAAAAAGCACTTAGAAGAAAACCGGAAAAGAAAAGCTGATGGAGCCATGGAAGAGAAGTGGGGAACTGGGCCTGCTGCTATTCAGATAGCTGTTGCAAAGGGCTAGAACTGGCATGATGGGCCAATTGACCCCAATACTACCGTACCCTGTTAAGAGGTGGTGAGGAAGGAGGCCACCCTAAGCTCACAAGAACAATTTCTTGGCCCTGAATCAATCCCTTTAGATCACAATGATATATACGGTGAAAAACTATTACAAAAGGATGTCTATGCAAAACCTTTCGACATCCTGATCCAGTCCTGAGGGTTCTTGGCAAACACATTTGTTGTCATGCCCAGTTATTGATTTCCAGCCATGCTAAATAGAGGTTTTTGGCTCAGTTTTAATACCATGTGAGCATGAGTGCAAGATTAAACAGACAAAATAATGGAAAATTGCCATGCAATGCTATTTCCTACTGGTACCTTTGGATTAAAGTGCCTTCCTTCTCAAACTTTGGCTTTGGCAGAGACCACAGCAGAAACTATTTTCATTTTTCCTGGCCCTGCACGAAAGCATGACTCCAGCCCTCTCATTCCCCTGCATGCCCCCCACCCCAAACCCCATTCCCACCCCCAGCTACTGTTCACATTGCCATTTCCATTTCAAGGATAGACGGGCTGGAAATTTTTTCTTGCTCCTGACAAGCTGTGGTCATCTCATGGTGATTTACAGCCAAAGAACAACTTTCTGATGTGCAGCAGGGCAAACTCCCAGAGAGGTCAAAGGCTTAGTGGTATTATTGCTGGGCTGTTAATCCAGAGACGCAGGTAATGTTCTGGGGGACCTGGGTTCAAATCTCTGCCACATCAGACGATAGAATTTGAATTCAGTAAATATCTGGAATGAAGAGTCCATTGTCAGGAAAAAAAACCCATCTGGTTCATTCACCAATGAATCCTTAAGGAAGAAAATCTGCTGTCTTTACCTGGTCTGACCTACATGTGACTCCAGACCCACAGCAAGGTGGCTCACTCTTAACTGAGGCCGGGCAGATGATACAAACTGATTAGTAGAACAGCATGAGGACCTGAACGAACAACCTCTGTTCCTTGATCCCTTGTGGGGGGGAAAAAGACATAAGTAAGGTTTCATATAAAAAGTGGACAGTACCATGGACACAATGGGCCAAATGGAGCAAAGAACAAGAGGGTGGTATATTTAAAGAGATGGGCAAACCAAGCAAAGGTACGTGAGGAAAAGTGAGTCATTAGGGTTTGGAATTCACTGTCTCGAGCTGTGGTGGAAGCAGATTCAAACGGGACATTGGGTGGTAATGGTGTACCGGGATCCTGGGATAAGGCCGGATATTAGCACCAGGGGATAGGACCGTTGCGGGCACAATGGGAGAAATGTCTTCCTTCTGAACTGTTTCAATTCAGTGTATTGTTCCAGCACAGAGGAAGGCCATTCAGTCCATTGTATCAGTGCTAGACCTCCAAAACAGCAATTCCCATACTGCCACTCCTCCCATATTCCTGGACATTCACCCTCACCAGATATTTAGAAAATGGATAAATAAATGCATGACTCAAATAGGGGCCATTCTGGGCAACATGCCTGTGCTAGTAAGGAAAAGAGCCATCCAGCCTAATCCCATTTTCCAGTTCCCATCCACTCTATCCAGGCCACACACCAATGCCACTTCCCCCCCACCCCCCATCCCTGTAAACCTCAATCAAACCTCCACTCCTCCCCTCAGCCTCCTTGGTTGTAAGAAATCTCTGCCCTATCCAGCAAAAGCTGCCATTTCTCCTCAGTGAACACATTGTTCCACTTTGTAACTGAACAGATTAGGGAACGGGTTTAAATAGCCTCAAGAAACCTGTCACCCACAACAGATGATTGATCCTCATGCCCATCCTGCCAGTGAATGGATGATTCACCTGCTCATTTCCGACCACATTGGGAAATCTAATCTGAATTCCTTTCACAACAATGGATCCACACCTCTTTGTGAACCTTTTGAAAAGTTCATTCCTTTTATGTGCTTTTCTGTTCATTGTTGTCTCTCAAGGTATTTGACTCCTAGCTTGGCTCAGTTCTATAAGAGCAGAAGAAATAAGAACAGGGGCAGGCCATTCAGCCCCTCGAGACCAGAATGGCCTCTACTTGTGTTCTGTGGTTCAGTAGAATCATGGACCATCCAACATCCAGATACCCATGGTACCTTACTTAGGCCATCACAGAATTCTGACACAGGGCCCACTCGTAGTGTCATAACAGCATAAAAACAGGCCCTTCTGTCCAACTGGCCAACCATGTTCACAAACTAAATTAGTCCCACCAGCCTGCTCCTGGCCCATATCCCTCCAAACCTTAGACAACAAGGTGTAGAGCTGGATGAACACAGCAGGCCAAGCAGCATCAGAGGAGCAGGAAGGCTGACGTTTCAGGCCTAGACTCTTCTGCAAAACCTTATCCAGCTCTACACCTTGCTGTCTCTGTACCTCCAAACCTTTCCTACTCATGAACTTATCCAAATGTCTTATAAACGTTGTAACCGCAACGGTCCTATCCCCTGGTGCCAATATCCGGCCTTATCCCAGGATCCCTGTACACCATTACCACCCAATGCCCCATCTGAATCTGCTTCCACCACAGCTCCAGACAGTGAATTCCAAACCCCAATGACTCACTTTTCCTCTGGCAGTTCATTCCATGCACAAACCACCCTCCGTGTAAAAATACTGCCTCTCATGTTCTTCTTAAATCTTTCTTCTCTCACCTTAAAAATATGCCCCCCTAGATTTGAATTCCTCCCACCCTGGGGAAAAGACCCTTCTCACTCACCTTATCTATATCTCTCAAGATTTTATAAACCTCTATACGGGCACCCCTCAACTTCCTGTGCTATTAAAGATAAAAAGTCCCAGGCTTTCCAGTCTATTTTTATAACTCAAACCCCCCCATTCTCAGCAACATTCTGGCAAATCTTTTCTGAACCTTCTCCAATTTAATAATATCTGTTCCGAAACTGGGCGACCAGAACGGGACACATTGCTCCAGAAGAAGCCTCACCAACGTCATGCACAGCCTCAACATGACATCCCAGCTCTTATACTCTTCAAAGAATTGCTGAAATTACTGGGAAAACTTAGCAGGTCTGGCAGTACCTGTGGAGAGAAAGCACAGTTAACATTTCAGAATCTTCAGAACTGCTCAACACCACTCCTCAAATGTTAACTGCTCCACAGTTGCTTCAGACATTTTCCCACTTTTGTGGTCAGTCACCATCACTGGCTCTGGGTGTAGAAACACCTACAATTCCCATTCCTGAATTTAAAATTCCTCATCCTCTCTCTCTCTATCTTTACATCTTCCTATCCCACAACCTCAAACATCTCTGCAGTCCTCCAATACATAAGAACTTAAAATGTAGGAGCAGGATTAGGCCATTCAGTCCCTATTTACTGATGCACCATTCAATACAATCATGGCTGATCACATTTTTTTCCCTTTATTCATTCAAGGGATGAGGGTATCACTGGCCGGGCAGCATATATTGCCCATCCCTAATTGCCCAGACGGCAGGTCAGAGTCAACCACGTTGCTGTGGGTCATGTGTAGGCCAGACCAGGTAAGGACAGCAGTTTCCTTCCCTAAAGGACATTAGTGAACCAGATGCGTTTTTCCTGACAATCGACAATGGATTCATGGTCATCATTAGAGTCTTAATTCCAGATATTCGTTGAATTCATATGCCAGCATCTGCCATGGTGGGATTCAAACCCACATCCCCAGAATATTATCTGGGTATCTGGAGTAACCGGCCATCACCACGCCTAGGATAATATTGCTAGTCCATCTGCCTCAATTTCACCTTCTTGCCTGCTTTCCATAGCCCTACAACCCATTACGCATGAAAAATCTCTATCTCCTCTTCCAATTTACTCAGGGCTAGTGAATTCCATAGGTTCACAACTCTTTGTGAAAAGTGGAACACTGGGCTCTTGTACATGTCCAATTTTAATCATTCAAGAGCTCCACGGTCTGGAATTCTCTCCGGCTCGCTTGTCTCTTTCAAGATTCCTTAAGACCTACCTCTTTGGTGGGAGTTTTACAATGATGGGGGCGGGGGGAGTTTGGGGGGGGAGGTGACATTGGTATGTGTCCTGGATAGAGTGCATGGGAACAGCCTCTATGCATCACTGTCAAATTTTGTCTGCTAACATTTGTGTCAAGCGCCTTTATATTGCATGTAAATGGACATTGTTGACTATTGCTGAATGTTACTGAACTGAACAGGCCTGTCACATGTGAGTTCACCAATTGTGTGTTGGGCAATGGGACACAGATCTCAGCAAAATCATCAAAAACAGCCCTTTGAGGAAACAAGGTAGAGCTGGATGAACACAGCAGGCCAAGCAGCATCAGAGGAGCAGGAAGGCTGATGTTTCAGGCCTAGACTCTTCTTCAGAAATGGAGAAAGGGAAGGGGATTCTGAAATAAATAGCCAGAGGGGGAGGTGGATAGAAGATGGATAAAGGAGAAGATAGGGTGAGAGGAGACAGACAGGTCAAAGAGGCAGGGGTGGAGCCAGTAAAGGGAGGTGATAGGTCAGTCCAGGGAGGACGAACAGGTCAAGGAGGCGGGATGAGGTTAGTAGGTAGGAGATGGGGTGGGGCTTGAGGTGGGAGGAGGGGATAGGTGGGAGGAAGAATAGGTTAGGGAGGGGGAATGAGGTGGGCTGGTTTTGGGATGCAGTAGGGGGAAGGGGAGATTTTGAAGCTGGTGAAGTCCACATTGATACCATTGGGCTGCAGGGTTTCCCAAGCAGAATATGAGTTGCTGTTCCTGCAACATTCGGGTGACATCATTGTGGCACTACAGGAGGCCCAGGATGGACATGTCGTCTAAGGAATGGGAGGGGGAGTTGAAATGGTTTGCGACTGGGAGATGCAGTTGTTTGTTGCAAACTGAGCTCTGCAAAGTGGCCCCCAAGCCTCCACTTGGACTTCACAAACTTCAAAATCTTCCCTTCCCCAATGCATGCCCAAACCAGCACAGCTCATCCCTGCCTCCCTAACCTGTCCTTCCTCCCTCCTATCCCCTCCTCCCACCTCAAGCCCCACCCCCATCTCCTACATACTAGCCTCATCCTGCCCCCTTGATCTGTCCATCCTCCCTGGACTGACCTATCCCTTCCTTAGCTCCCCACCTACACTCACCTTTACTGGCTCCAACCCCACCTCTTTGAACTGTCTGTCTCCCCTCCACTTATCATCTCCCCTATCCATCTTCCATCCACCTCTTCCTCTCTCCCTATTTATTTCAGAACTCCCTTCCCCGCCCCCATTTCTGAAGAAAGTTCTAGGCCCGAAACGTCAGCGTTCCTGTTCCTATGATGCTGCTCGGCCTGCTGTGTTCCTCCAGCTCTACACCTTGTTATCTCATTTATGTTTGAGCAAGGTCCTCTTGTTAGTCAGGGATTGAGGGTATTAAAAGTAGTTGGGATTGTGGAATTTGAACCATAAACTGAACTGCCATGATCTTATTAATTGATTGCAGGAGCCTGAATGACCTTTCTCTGCTCCTAATTCGTATCTTTATAACTGCTATCTCATATTGTCATGACGTTCCGGTGTTGCAGTGGAGTGAACAAAGTCGCTCAACACCAAGTTAATTTCCAATAGATTTATTTGAAATCACAAGCTTTTGGAGCACAGAACCTGGTGAAGGAGCTGTCCTGGAAACAATGAGTACACTGGAATAAGGGGGCACACTCTCCACTGGTTAGAGTCAAACCTGACACATTGGAAGCTGGTTGTGGCTGTTGGAGGTCAGTCACCCCAGCTCCAGGACATCTCTGCAGGAGTTCCTCAGGTGAGTGTCCTCGGCCCAACCATCTTCAGCTGCTTCGTCAATGACCTTCCCTCCATCATAAGGTCAGAAATGGGGATGTTCGCTGATGATTATATAATGTTCAGTACCATTCCACAGAGTTCATGTTCAGATGCAACAAGATCTGGACAATATCCAGGCTCGGGCTGACAATTAGACTACATTTGGTATTTTGATGAACTAAAGGCAGATGATTCAGTCATATTGGTTATCAGTACATCATTGTTTGTGATTAATATCCAATGTACTGTACAAAGTATCTGGGCTGGGACATCAACAAAGGTTAGGAAAGCTCGTGGCACCGCCTTTGACCCCTAAAGAATATTACACAAGAGTAACCTGATCACCTCTTAGAACATAGAACATAGAACAGTGCAACACAGTACAGGCCCTTCGGCCCACAAAGTTGTGCCGAACCTTTACCCTAAGCCTAAGGTCTATCTAACCTTCCACCTCTACCTTATACTATCATCCATATGCCTATCTAATAGCCACTTAAATGCCCCTAATGAGGCCAACTCCACCACCCTCTCTGGCAATGCATTCCATGCCCCGACCACTCTCTGAGTAAAGAACCTACCTCTGACCTCTCCCCATATCTAACGCCACTCACTTTAAAACTGTGTCCCCTCGTAATAGCTACCTCCTCCCTAGGAAAAAGTCTCTGGCTGTCCACTCTATCTATACCTCTGATCATTTTGTACACCTCTATCAAGTCACATCTCAGCATTCATCATTCTAAAGAGAAAAGCCCTAGCTCTCTCAACCTTTCCTCATAAGAACTTCCCTCCACTCCAGGCAAAATCTCTTCTGCACCTTTTGCAACACTTCCGCATCTTTCCTGTAATGAGGTGACCAGAACTGGACACAATACTCCAGATGTGGCCAAACCAGGATTTTGTATATCTGGAGCATGGCTTCACAGCTCTTGAACTCAATCTCTCTATTTGAAAGCTAACGCACCATACACCTTCTTAACAACTCTATTCACCTGGGTGGCAGCTTTCAGGGAACAGTGGTCATGAATCCCGAGATCCCTCTGCTCCTCCATTATATTCTTATGTCGCATTTTGCATAGCCTCAGGACACTCTTTACACCCCATGAAGTCCAGTTGTGATACAGGAAGCCAAACAGCTCATTTATGCAGAGCAAACTCGCCTTGTGTCAATATGATCAGGTCAACTGTTCCTTTGCTGAGGTTGGATGAGGTATTGAAACAGTGCCAAGCAATAAGCGAGCAAGGTCCCATCCTAGAGCCGGTACCTTTGACGGTGCCACTGTCCAGTCCCAGAGGGTCAGGCATGATTAAAGGAACTTGAGTGGGCTTTAAAATCACAATCTCGTGGCTCAGGGGCTACTGAGTCACCGCTGTCCCCATACAAACTGGGCAACTGGGAATTGGAGATAATAAAATGTGAAGCTGGATGAACACAGCAGGCCCAGCAGCATCTCAGGAGCACAAAAGCTGACATTTCGGGCCTAGACCCTTCATCAGAGAGGGGGATGGGGAGAGGGAACTGGAATAAAGTGGGAGAGAGGGGGAGGCGGACCGAAGATGGAGAGAAAAGAAGATAGGTGGAGAGGAGAGTATAGGTGGGGAGGTAGGGAGGGGATAGGTCAGTCCAGGGAAGACGGACAGGACAAGGAGGTGGGATGAGGTTAGTAGGTAGGAGATGGAGGTGCGGCTTGAGGTGGGAGGAAGGGATGGGTGAGAGGAAGAACAGGTTAGGGAAGCAGAGACAGGCTGGGCTGGTTTTGGGATGCAGTGGGGGGAGGGGACGAGTTGGGCTGGTTTTGGGATGCAGTGGGGGAAGGGGAGATTTTGAAGCTGGTGAAGTCCACATTGATACCATTGGGCTGCAGGGTTCCCAAGCGGAATATGAGTTGCTGTTCCTGCAACCTTCGGGTGGCATCATTGTGGCACTGCAGGAGGCCCATGATGGGCATGTCGTCTGAGGAATGGGAGGGGGAGTTAAAATGGTTCGCGACTGGGAGGTGCAGTTGTTTATTGTGAACCGAGCAGAGGTGTTGTGCAAAGCAGTCCCCAAGCCTCCGCTGGGTTTCCCCAATGTAGAGGAAGCCACACCAGGTGCAATGGATACAATATGCCACATTGGCAGATGTGCAGGTGAACATCTGTTTGATATGGAAGGTCATGGATGTGAGTTTGCTCGCTGAGCTGGAAGGTTAGTTTTCAGACGTTTCGTCACCATTCTAGGTAACATCATCAGTGAGCCTCCGACGAAGTGCTGGTGTTATGTCCCGCTTTCTATTTATCTGGTTAGGTTTCCTTGGGTTGGTGATGTCATTTCCTGTGTTGGTGATGTCATTTCCAGTTCTTTTTCTCAGGGGATGGTAGATTGGCTCCAAATCAATGTGTTTGTTGATGGAGTTCCAGTTGGAATGCCATGCTTCTAGGAATTATCATGCGTTTCTCTGTTTGGCTTGTCCTAGGATGGATGTGTTGTCCCAATCAAAGTGTTGTCCTTCCTCATCTGTATGTAAGGATACGAGTGATAGTGGGTCATGTCGTTTTGTGGCTAGTTGTGTTTGTCACAGTTCTTGCAAGGTATTTTGTAAATGACGTTCGTTTTGTTTGTTGTCTGTATAGGGTCTTTTAAGTTCATTAGCTGCTGTTTTAGTGTGTTGGTCATCCTGGGGCCTGGGATGGGGGTGAGAGAGAAGGCGTGGGGGCAAGTGTAGCACTTCCTGCGGTTGAAGAGGAAGGTGCCGGGTGTGGTGGGGTTGGAGGGGAGTGTGGAGCGGACAAAGGAGTCACGGAGAGAGTGGTCTCTCCGGAAAGCAGACAAGGGTGGGGATGGAAAAATGTCTTGGGTGGTGGGGTCGGATTGTACATGGTGGAAGTGTCGGAGGATGATGCGTTGTATCCGGAAGTTGGTGGGGTGGTATGTGAGGACGAGGGGGATCCTCTGGGGGCTGTTGTGGCGGGGGCGGGGTGTGAGGGATGTGTTGCTGGAAATGCGGGAGACACGGTCAAGGGAATTAGAATTGGAATTAGATTTTATTGTCTCCTGCTGTTTGTAAATGTTTCCTCAAAGAAAAGAGGCAATGATATTAAGAAAAGGAGGAACAACTAGAATTATTTTTTACGCTATGTTTCCTACATTGGACTTTAATTGAGCTGAAATTGACTCTATTATCTAGTTAATGATGAAACATCTGGTAATGTTAAGCCACAGCAACTCTGGTGACAATAGCTGTCTGGCGCCTATTGGCAATTTTGAGGTATTTAAACAGAGGTAGTTTTCCAGATGACAGTGTTTGATAAGCACTGCCTTGCACCTCTCAGGGGCGAGTGAATGTGCA